>NC_053166.1:107291167-107591167 GCF_016835505.1 Polypterus senegalus
TTAAAACTGCATTTTGTGTTTACTTGTGTTATATTTGACTAATGGTTAAATGTGTTTGATGATCAGAAACATTTTGTGTGACAAACATGCAAAAGAATAAGAAATCAGGAAGGGGGCAAATAGTTTTGCACACCACTGTATATGTATGTATATACTGTATGTATATATATATATATATGTATGTGTGTGTATATATATATATATATATATATATATATATATATATATATATATTGTGTGTGTGTTTATGTATATATACACAGGTGGATCTCAATAAATTAGAATATCGAAAAGAGAATTTATTTCAGTAATTCATTTTAAAAAGTAAAAGTCATATAGATTCATTACACACATAGTGATATATTTCAAGCGTTTATTTATTTATTTAATTTTTTTTTTCATTTTGCTGGTTATGGCTTATAGGTAATGAAAACCCAAAATTCAGTATCTCAGAAAATTGGAATATTGTGAAAAGGTTGTAGACTCTTGGTGTCACGCTCCACTCAGCTAATTAACACCTGCAAAGGTGTCCTCAGCCTTTAAATGGTTTCTCAATCTGCTTCAGTAGGCCACACCGTCATGGGAAAGCCTACTGACTTGACATTTGTCTAGAAGGCAGTCATTGACACCCTCTACAAGGGGTAAGTGTAGGGTAAGCCACACAAGGTCATTGCTAAAGAAGTTGGCTGTTCACAGAATGCTTTATCCAAGCATATTAATAGAAAGTTGAGTGGAAGGAAAAAATTTGACAGAAAAAGGTGCACAAGCAACAGGGATAACCACAGCTTTGAGAGGATTGTGAAGCACAGCCCATTCAAGAATTTGGGGGAAATTCACAAGGAGAGGATTGCGGCTGGAGTCAGTGCTTCAAGAGCCACTACACACAGACTTATTTGGGACATGGGCTACAACTGTCGCATTCCTTGTGTCAAGTCACTCCTGAACCAGAGACAATGTCAGAAGCGTCTTACCTGGGCTTAAAAGAAAACTGACTGGACTGTTGTGCAGTGGTCCAAAGTCCTCTTTTCAGATGAAAGTACATTTTACATTTTATTTGGAAATCAATGTCCCAGAGTGTGGTGAAAGAGTGGAGAGGCACAGAGTCCAAGTTGTTTGAGGTCCAGTGTGAAGTTTCCACAGTCAGTGATGGTTTGGGGAGCCATGTCAGCTGCTGGTGTTGGTCCACTGTGTTTTATGAAGTCCAGAGTCAGTGCAGCAGTCTACCAGGAACATTTAGAGCACTTCATGTTTCCTTCTGCTGACAAGGTTTATGGAAATGCTGATTTCATTTTCCAGCACGACTTGGCACCTGCCCACACTGCCAAAAGTACCAATACCTGGTTTAATGACCATGAAATCGCTGTGCTTGATTAGGCCCGCAAACTCGCCTGACCTATTTGTATTGTCAAGAGGAAGATAAAAGACACCATACCCAACAATGCAGACGAGTTGAAGGCTGCTGTCAAAGCATCCTGAGGTTCCATAACACCTAAGCAGTACCACAGCCTGATTGCTTTCATGCCACGCCGCATTGATGCAGTAATTCATGCAAAAGGAGCCCCGACCAAGTATTGAGTGCGTACATGGACATACTTTTCAGTAGGCCAACATTTCTGTATTAAAAATCATTTTTTTATTGGTCTTATGTAATATTCTTTTTTTCTGAGGTACTGAATTTTGAGTTTTCATAACCTGTAAGTCATAATTAGCAAAATGAAAAGACATAAACGCTGAAATATATATGTGTACGTAGTATGGCTATGGGAAGAATAAAAAGATCCGAACATTAGGTTTAGCTGTTGGTGATGATACCGTTCTTCAAATGTATCATTCCTATGTCATGAGTATAACCTTGTCAAACTTTTATTGGTAGATGATAATGGAAATGATCCTGTATAGGTAATATGAACAACCTCACAAGCAGCTCAATAAAAAGCATGCTGTTATAATTATGCTCTTTCAACTTTAGTTTAAATTTTGAGACTAATGTGACATTTCTAATATTGATAGGTACATTATTTTAGAATTGGAAGCCTTTTAGTACTCTGCCTTTATCCTGAGAGTTTTGAAAGGGTCTATACGTTGTAGTGCTTTGGAGCATGTGCGTTAATTAGGTATTGTAAGTTAAAGAATTGGCTCTAAAGTTAAGTAGAATTCACTATAGTGACATAATGATTGGACTTGCTGTATATTGTTGTACCTGCTGGTTTAATTTTGGTTCATTTTCAATATTTTGAATTAAACATCAAGAATGGATAACATGATTTGGCAGTAAACCTTTCAATAGTTTTTTTGTTCTTGATACAGATTAATTAAATAGCGTTTCTATGAAATCTTTATATAAACATTCATAATACAAACTGGAACACTAAAGGTCTTAAAGTTCAAATATAATTCCTATGTTTCATGAAATTAACCTAACTAAAGTTGTATGTACTTCAGGATTAAATTTAAGTTTACTGCATTATAGTGGTTAATTTTATGCTAACATTGCACTTTTTTGTGGCATCTTGAACTTTATACTTACGTGTGGTATTTTGTTAATCTGACTCACAGATGTTTTGCTAGAGAACACGTATACCTTTTATCCCTATGAGTGTGCATATGTGCTAATAATATGCCGGAAATACTGAAAGCCTTTGTTATTGCAGCCATGTCTTGGTTAATACATCTCTTCAATATTAAGCTGATGGTACAACCAAATTCTTGAAACTGGCAGAGTGAGGTGGTTGTTCCCATTTTTAAGAGGATATCTTTCATTAATTGAAGAATCATATTCTTCTGCCTTCTTATGAAAGCCAGAAAACTCTGATGCAGACTTAAACCTATAGATGAACCACAGATCCAGTGAGACTATTGTAGATTTTGACCTGCTGTGTATCATGCATCCAGCTTTTGGTATTTACGCATATATTTCAAAAGTCAGTGTAGTTTTATCAGTCCTGTCTACATGTGTTTTGGGGACTTGAACTTGTGCAGGCTTTTAGGGATTGTTAATCAAGATGTAGCCAATCCTTATTGAGTATCTTGTGTGGGGGCCTGAGAACTGTATGTTTGCTGTTCGTAGATGGCAGTGCCCTTCTTTCATCATCTCAATGTGACTTACAGCATGCTGTGGGGTTGTTGGTAGCTGTGCATGACAACTTTGGAATATAAATTGACATCTCCAAGTCTGAAGTCCTTATTTTTTCACAGAAAGAGTTGCTATCCTTGTAGACTATTTGTCAACAGCTGAGTATGTTATGGTGTTGTTCATAAGAAATGGTAAAGATGTTTGCTGGACTGATTAGTGGATCATAGCAGCAGTATGTCAAAAAATTATATTAGACAGAGGAGGTTGTGAAGCCATCTTCCAATGTATTCGGCTGAACTCTTTGTCTACGTGCATTTAGTTTATGTCTGAAAAAAGTGAGGTTGCAAGTTAATACAGTCAATATGAGATTCCTGATGTGGTTCTACACCATATGATAGTGTGGCCGGCTGAATAATCACAGAGTTGTGCAATCAAAGAACACTTCTCCTTGGAATCAGGAAGAGACTATCTAAATGGTTTGGGCAAATAGAGAGAATATACCCTGACCAACTGCCAAAGGAGGTGTATCTGGCTTAGCACATTTGAAGCAAACACAGCAGGAAAGTCAACATGAACTGGAGAAACGTATATATTTTTTAAATTTATCTTGAGTGCACATGGAAACTTTACAGTATGAGTGAGATTTTGTTGCTGTGATAAGAGAAGTTTGGTGTGACCAATATAATTTTGCTGCCTGGAGATCTCCTTAGCAAATGTATATTAAAAATTGGGCAACTGTTGCACTAATATCTGGACAACTAACTCTCTAAACAGTTTCTTTTTTTTATCCCTGATTTCAGGCCAAGTAATTCTCACTCATCTAACCTTTTATCCTGTTAAGACAGCTACTGTAAATATTGATCAAAGTACAAACCGGATTCCAAAAAAGTTGGGACACTATACAAATCGTGAATAAAAACTGAATGCAATGATGTGGAGGTGCCAACTTCTAACATTTTATTCAGAATAGAACATAAATCACGGAACAAAAATTTAAACTGAGAAAATGTATCATTTTAAGGGAGAAATATGTTGATTCAGAATTTCATGGTGTCAACAAATCCCAAAAAAGTTGGGACAAGGCCATTTTCACCACTGTGTGGCATCTCCCCTTCTTCTTACAACACTCAACAGACGTCTGGGGACCGAGGAGACCAGTTTCTCAAGTTTAGAAATAGGAATGCTCTCCCATTCTTGTCTAATACAGGCCTCTAACTGTTCAATCGTCTTGGGCCTTCTTTGTCGCACCTTCCTCTTTATGATGCGCCAAATGTTCTCTATAGGTGAAAGATCTGGACTGCAGACTGGCCATTTCAGTACCCGGATCCTTCTCCACGCAGCCATGATGTTGTGATTGATGCAGAATGTGGTCTGGCATTATCTTGTTGAAAAATGCAGGGTCTTCCCTGAAAGAGATGACGTCTGGATGGGAGCATATGTTGTTCTAGAACCTGAATATATTTTTCTGCATTGATGGTGCCTTTCCAGACATGCAAGCTGCCCATGCCACACGCACTCATGCAACCCCATACCATCAGAGATGCAGGCTTCTGAACTGAGCGTTGATAACAACTTGGGTTGTCCTTGTCCTCTTTGGTCCGGATGACATGGCCCCAGATTTCCAAAAAGAACTTGAATCGTGACTCGCCTGACCACAGAACAGTCTTCCATTTTGCCACACTCCATTTTAAATGATCCCTGGCCCAGTGACAACGCCTGAGCTTGTGGATCTTGCTTAGAAATGGCTTCTTCTTTGCACTGTAGGAGTTTCAGCTGGCAACGGCGGATGGCACGGTGGATTGTGTTCACTGACAATGGTTTCTGGAAGTATTCCTGAGCCCATTCTGCGATTTCCTTTACAGTAGCATTCCTGTTTGTGGTGCAGTGTCGTTTAAGGGCCCGGAGATCACGGGCATCCAGTATGGTTTTACGGCCTTGACCCTTACGCACAGAGATTGTTCCAGATTCTCTGAATCTTCGATGATGTTATGCACAGTTGATGATGATAGATGCAAAGTCTTTGCAATTTTTCGCTGGGTAACACCTTTCTGATATTGCTCCACTATCTTTCTGCACAACATTGTGAGAATTGGTGATCCTCTACCCATCTTGGCTTCTGAGAGACACTGCCAGTCTGAGAAGCTCTTTTTATACCCAATCATGTTGCCAATTGACCTAATTAGTGTTTATTGGTCTTCCAGCTCTTCGTTTTGCTCAAATTTACTTTTTCCAGCCTCTTATTGCTACTTGTCCCAACTTTTTTGGGATTTGTTGACACCGTGAAATTTTGAATCAACATATTTTTCCTTTTAAAATGATACATTTACTCGGATTAAACGTTTGATCTGTCATCTATGTTCTATTACAAATAAAATATTGACATTTGCCATCTCCACATCATTGCATTCAGTTTTTATTCACAATTTGTTTAGTGTCCCAATTTTGTTGGAATCCAGTTTGTAGTATAATTTGACTTGATAGATGCATTATTTATACTGTGTGAAAATACTGTTTCTGTATTACATCTTCTAATCTTAACATTAAAAAAAGAACAAATTGATCCTAGCACTGAGCCCAGGGACATGACAGTCTTAGCAGTGAGGCTCATACGTCCTTTTCCCCAGCCACACTTGCCATCTCATACTTTGGGATCCCAAGGCATTTCCAGGGCATCTGAGAGATATAATCCTTCTAGCGACCCCTGGGTTTTCCCTGGTGTCTCCTCCCAGCTGGTCATGCCCATAAAACCTCCACAGGGAGACATCCAGGGGACATCCATAACAGATGCCCAAACGACCTCAATTGGCTCCTCTTGAAGTGGAGGGTCAATGGTTCTTTTCTGAGCCGGATGTCTGCATGTCTTGCCCTGTCTCTCAGGGTGAGCCTAGCCACCCTGTGGAGAAAGCTCATTTCGGCCGCTATCACCCGCAGTCTCATTCTGTCAGTCATTACCGAGAGCTCATGACAAAAGGTGAGAGTAGGGACGTAGATTTAACTGGTAAATCGAGAGCTTTGCCTTTTGACTTGGCTCCTTCTTCACCACTACAGATAGGTATAGCAACTGCATAACTGCGCTCACTGCCCCAATCTATCTGTTGATCTCACCATCCCTTTTCCCCTCACTCCTGAGCAAGAAGTCCAGCTATGTAGTCTCCTCCACTAAAGATAGTAATTCACCTCCCACTCTGTGAAGACAGTTCACCTTTTTCCTACTGAGGACCATGGCCTTAGATTTGGAGGTGCTGATTCTCATTCCTGCTGCTTCACACTCTGTTGCAAACCATCCCAATGAGTGCAGGAGTTGACAACCTGATGAAGGCAACAGGACCACATCATCTGCAAAAAGCAGTGACATTATTCTTAGCCCACTGAGCTGAGCCCCTGTCCCCTCCCTTGCTGTGCCTTGATGTCCTGTCCATGAAAATCACAAACAGGACAGGACACAAAGCATAGCCCTGGTGGAGTCAGACACCCGCTGGAATTGGTGCTGGTGGGTGCTGATGTTTTTTTCCAAGTATCCAGACACAACTCACAATTTGATTATACAGGGACCAAATAGCATTTATTAGGGTCCCTGGAATCCCATACTGTCCCAACACACACCACAGAATCCCTCAAGGAACAAAGTCTTGCACCTTCTCTAAGTCTACAAAACACTTGTAGACTGATCGGACATACCCCCATGCCCCCTCCAGAATACTCATTACAATAGTCAGCTAGTTCATCATTTCATGTCCTAAAAGAATTTCACATTGCTCCTCCGGAATGTGATGTTCCACAGCTGGGCTGAGTCTCCTTTCTAGTTCCCTGGCATAAGCTTTTCAAGGGAGGCTGAGGAGTATGATCCTTCAATATTTGGAGCACAACCTCCTATCCCCCTTTTTTAAAATGGGTACCACCACCCCAGACTGCCTCTCCAAAGGCACAGTTCCCGAAGACCACACAACATTGAAAAGGCATGTCAGCCTTGACAGCCCAACAGTGCCCAGAGCCTTCAGCATTTCTAGGTAGATATTATCCATGCCTGGGGCCTTGCCACTGCGGAGTTGCTTAACTGCTTCTGTGACCTGATTCAGGAAAATGAGCATTGATCCCCCATCAGCTTCTGGCTCTACCTCCTCCACATTATTTATGTCCATCAGGTACAGGAGCTCTTCAAAGTGTTTATTCCACTACCAGACATCATCTACAACCAAGCAAGTGGGTGCAGTAAGCCCAACTATATCTAGCTGGTTGTTCTCCGCTTCACCCACGAACTCCGACTTCCTCTCCCCAAGATAGGAGACATTACATGTCCCAACTGTCATTTAGTATTTCTGGGTTCCAGTTCACCAAGGCTTCTACCTCTGACCACAGCCCTGGTCACATTGAACCTGGCCCTAATTATCCAGCAGGTGGTTGGCCCATAGGAGGGCGATCCCACATTTGTTTTTGGGCTGTGCTCAACTGGACCCTGTGGTAGGTCACCAGGCACTCATCTTCGGGCACTTTTTTCAGGTCTGGCACCAGGAGGTGGCCCTGTTAACCATGTACTGGGCACGGTACTCTTTTTATCTATATAGAGCTGCATTATTAGGGAATGTGAATCACTCTTTGTCTGACCCCTCATCTGGGAGCAATTTGCCTTGGGAGGCCCTACCAGGAGCTTCTGCTCCAGGTCACAGGGGCACTCAAACCTCTCCTCCATGATATGGTGATGATTCCCGTAGATGAGAGTGAGCATAATACAATTTATCGATAAACAGAAGAATTATAGAAATATGACTTCATATATATGATGATATTCAAGATAGGATGAGCAGGGCCGTCTTAACGTATAGGAGCCCAGGGGCCACACTAGCATAGGGGCCCTATGCTAATCTGTGTATGTTATGACTTGCTGTGTGGTTGTGTAGGTAGGGGCCCCAGTGCACCTCTTTGCCCTATAGTGCTGTTAAGACAGCCCAGGAAATGAATGCAGCTAGTTTTTAAAAAAAAGATGCAAGTCACCTCCAGCTGCAAAATCAGTGCTTTCTCATCCGTGCGTTATTTTGTCCATCACAATTGTCATTCATTGAATTCAATTCTTTGTTTGGACTGTTGTTTTTTTGGCACCTTCTGGTCTGAAGGAGCCTCTGCAAAGATGTTAGTTCAACTCTGATTTACACCTTTGTTATCAGATGAAACACACGGCCAAGATTGAAACAAACTACAGTTTGGCCACTTTTGGAATGCAAGTGTCAGTTTGATGGAACTGTATTTCTGCAACCCTGATAAATCTGCTGTCTTAAAAGGTCTTGTGTGCCATTAAAGCCTTGCAAAATGGTCAATGTTTACTTTGTCCTTCATTGTTCTTTTCTTTCTATTTGAATAATGTGCTTCACATGTTGTATATCTGCTGTAACTATAATACTTTAGAATGAAGTACGGCTTCTTCTTACTGTTCACTCTTCCCCTCCATCAGTTTGCTCTGTTGGATGGTGACTGTAGAAATTTGACTCTCCTCCTTCAGTGTCTGAGGAACCAGATTAAATTAATTAATATGTTTCTGGTAATTTAGGCGGTCTGGATCATTAGAGTGTGCATGTTTCTACTTAAAGGCCAAGCAGTACTGAATAAAACCAGTGTTTCTTGGTCAATAATATTATTAAAACAAAAATAGTTGGAGAAAGACAAAAACAAACACTGTTACTGAAGCTACTACCAACCATATCTTAATAATCAATGCTCTGTTAGTGTGATCCCCTCTTCAAGACATTCTGCTGGGTGTGACCAGCATTTTTACATGACCTTTAGTATTACGACATTAATTATTAATTATCTCAATTACCACATTTGTGTAGAATTACCTGTTTTCATAAAAGTGTTTACCTTATGTTTATATTGTCTAAATATGCATTATCTAATATCTTTCAGAATAGGTTAGGCACAGGTTTTATCACAGAGTAAAATAAAAGAAACCTTAGGTCTTTTTGTTGCTTTTCTTGAGAAGATAGTCTCCTATGGTAATCAACAAACAAGGTCTTTAGAAGTTTTTAATTGATTACACAGAGAAAGAAAGTTTTAACTTGAATGAAGTTTGTATCAGTTATTTCCATATGATGTGCAGTTACTTGATGTAATACTTTTACATGCAAGGGAAAATAAATAAATACATTTTTTTTATTTTAGATGTCGGCCTTATAGGGAGCAGCACTGAAGAGCCTGAGGGTGATGCACAGAGCAGATTGGCTCGGCGGAGAGGACGGAAAGAACGACGGCCAACAGGAATGGTACAGCTCTTAAAAGGAGAGGTGAGAATGCTACAAATTCTAAAATCTTGCATCACACAGACGTGCTAGACAAAGCTTTCACATTTCCTCACTTTTGTTCAGTCTGTCTCTTGAGCCCCTTGCAATATTTCTTTGTAAATCAGAAAACGTATAACATCCATTAGCATATACACTGTCTCCCAAAAAATCTCTTTATACAGTAAACTAATGAAATTCAGTCAGATTTTACTAATAATTCTAATCTATTTAGTTCATAAAGCTGCCTCAATAAATAAAGTTAATACTTCTCAATCCACCCTTCACATCCTTTAATTTGACATTGGAAACAATTTAGCCTAACATATTTATCCATTTAAAAATGCAATTAAATACTTTGGCATTGTTGTTTTTAACCTGCTGTTGTCCTCCATAAGTGTTCCTCTGTCTTTAGGAGGGATGAAAAATCCCTCTCCTGTTGGTTTCACTTTCCTCTTTCCTTTCTCCATTGGTTGACCATTATTATAATGAATATTGTGCCCTGTATAAATTTTGTTAGTTCCACACTTTGCCTTTCTTCTTGTCACAGGTATTGGTCTGAAAATGAAAACCCTCCTGTCAAACATACTTCAACCTATGACATGATAGGGGCATTTCTCTACTATACCTAGAATACCACAGGGCTTCTACCCTCCACCCAACCTGTAGCTGGATCAGTCTTCCTGACAGTTGGCCATCAATGTTCCCCTTCAAACTTAATTTGGCTTCCCCTGTTCTCTCCTTCACTTATTTGAAATTGAAGACCCACCTTTCCAAATTGTGTTCTCTTATTCCTTAATCTTTAAAGATGTAGCAACAGGTGGAAAAGTATTTTGGTGTTTGTCCTACATCATATTCCTACGTTTTAGTTGTTCTAAATGAGGCCTTTCAAATAGGGGGTGCTTATTCTCCTTTCCTCTCTGGGTACATCTGGATATTAACACCATTCTGAGGTGCTATGGTGGATCAGAACTCTAGATAGTCTGATATCTAGGACCCAGGTTTTCTGCTCTTCCACCCACCTCTTTTTATCTTCTCTCTTCAACTCGGATCATTTCCTTAGGGCTTAAAAGTTTCATTAACTTCTTTTCTCCTCTTACATCTGTTATGTGCTTTTCTCGGCCCCTATCTGCTTATAAGTGTTTTTCAACCTTTTCGCTGGAGTGTAATCCTGCGGAAATGGTTACCTTGCTCACGGAACCCTGTGCAATTATCCACCAGTATGTCCTATAGCATTAGGACTTTTTCGGCGAAACCCTTGGCTAGCACTCACGGAACCCTTGGGTTCCCGGGAACCCCGGTTGAAAAACACTGGCTTATAACAAGCCTTTTTCCAATTGGTATGTCTCACTTCATGAACTGAACTACAATTCCCTTTCTCTGTTCTCAGTCTTTCTTTTTACTTAATATAATCCTGAAATTTATGACATTGAGTTTTTTTTTCCCTGTTGATTTTAATAAACATTTCATCACACACAAAAGTGAAGTTGAGAGCATGAACCATGTGCTTAACATACTTTTTTATTTTTCACCATCTGTAATGTACAGCCCATTCTCATATTAGTTTTATCAGATGTTTATGATACTATTGGGTACTCCTGTCTGTTGACTTTCCAGCTTTACTGTCTTCGCTCCCTTATTATAATATTCATTCTGCTTTCTCCAATTGTCAGTATTTGTACAAGGTGAAACATTTGGTTCTTTTGATTACTTTTGAGTTCCTGTAACAGACTAAGGTGGGTATTTGTCAATAGATGCTTCAGTAATTGTGCTTAAACAAATACAGTGTTTTCTTATCCACACTTTTTCTGCATTGAGAAAAGAGATTTTAAATGCAGTTAAATAGTCACATTTGCATGAATGTAACCTTGAATTTACCACATCTGTAAACATTTGGGCCAAGAACAAACTTTCAATATAGGCTCGCTTTAAATTGGCTAAGGACACACTGGCACCCCATCTTGGATTGGTTTGTGCTCGCAGCAGGTGATGTCAGAATAGACCCTGCCCTCTCTGCAGCTTTTATTTGATCTAAGTGTTTTTTTCTGGAGAATGGAGAAATAATTATTTAAAGTCTTCTCCTAATGTGATACAGTGACATGGTGTTTACCCACTGCTGTGCAGACAGTCCTTGGTTTCCTATAGTTCTGAAATGGAATAATAAGATTAAGAAAATTAAAGAGTTCTACTCTATACAAATGAATACACTGTGTGCACAATTATTAGGCAAGTGAGTATTTTGACCATATCATCATTTTTAATGCGTATATTCCAACTCCAAGCTGTATTAACTTGAATGCTTATTGGATTTAAGCATGTCAGGTGATGTGTATTTGTGTAATGAGGGTGGGTGTGGCCTAAGGAGATCAACACCCTATATCAAGGTGTGCAGAATTATTAGGCAGCTAGTTTTCCTCAGGCAAAATGGGCCAAAAAGAGATTGAACTGACTCTGAAAAGTCAAAAATTGTAAAAAGTCTTTCAGAGGGATGCAGCACTTTTGGAATTGCTAAGATATTGGTGTGTGATCACAGAACCATCAAACATTTTTTTGCAAATAGTCAACAGGGTCGCAAGAAACGTGTTGAGAACAAAAGACGCAAATTAGCTGCCAAAGATTTGAGAAGAATCAAACGTGAAGCTACCAGGAACCCATTATCCTCCAGTACTTTCATATTCCAGAGCTGCAACCTACCTGGAGTGCCCAGAAGTACAAGGTGTTCACTGCTCAAAGACATGGCCAAGGTAAGGAGGGCTGAAACCCAACCACCACTTAACAAGAAACATAAGTTGAAACGTCAAAACTGGGCCAAGAAATATCTGAAGACAGATTTTTTTCAAAGGTTTTATGGACCGATGAGATGAGAGTGACTCTTGATGGACCAGATGGATGGACCTGTGGATCAGTAATGGCACAGAGCTCCACTCCAACCTGGAGGTGGGGTACTGGTATGAGCTGGTATTTTTAAAGATGAGCTAATTGGACCTTTTTGCATTGAAGATGAACTCAAAATCAACTCCCAAACCTACTGCCAGTTTTTCAAGACACTTTCTTCAAACAGTGATACAGGAAAAGACCATGATTTTTATGCAGGCCAATGCTCCATCACTTGCATCGAAGTTCTCCACTGCGTGGCCAGCCAGTAAAGGCCTTAAAGATGAAGGAATAATGACATGGCCCCCCTTCCTCATCTGACCTAAACCCTATCGAGAACTTGTGGGCACTTCTTAAACGCTAGATTTACGGGGAGAAAAACAATACACCTCTCTGAAGAGTGTCTGGGAGGCTGTAGTCACTGCTCCACAAAAAGCTGATCGTCAACAGATCAAAAAACTGACAGACTCCATGAATGGAAAGGCTTATGACTGTTATTGGAAAGAAGGGTGGCTATATTGGTCATTGATTGATTGATTTATTTTTTTTGAAATGTCAGAGATGTTTATTTGTAAATTTTGAGGTGTTTGTTTATTATTCTCACTATAACAGATGAAAATAAACAAGTGAGATGGGAAAATTTTCATTTTTCCTTTAGTTGCATAATAAATCTGCACACTAATAGTTGCCTAATAATTTTGCCCACATATGTATTCCCCTGATGATGTTCACACTCACATTTCCGTTGTGAAACATTCAGGTTTCAGGTTTATTAACATTTTGGATTGACTGATAGCACTGTGTTTGTTCCATATTAAAATTAATCCACAAAAATACAACTTGCCTAATAATTCTGCACTCCCTGTATATAGTTTAATTTTTTTAGTACTTTGTTACAGTGTTTCTGTACCATTGGACTTTCACTGTTAGGCTTATTGTAATATTTTAGGATTTATGATTGGATTAAATAGTATATTTGTAAAAATTAAAATATGTTCCAAGTCACGTTTTTATTCAGTTCAAATCAATGGCAGAGTTTAGCCCAGAAGTATGTACATTTTCACTTCTGTAAAAAGTGAAACATTGTGGTATTTAAATCTGTATTTTACCTCTGGCACTATCACAGATAAGAGTGTCATGATGAAAATCTGGCTTCTGTTCAGCAGAGTTGAGTTCTATTCTAATGTCTTCTGTTTAAAAAAACAAATAGAAGTGGCATTTGGCAATCATAGACCTGCAAATTGGCTATTAAACATTTTCACTGAAGTGTGATAATAAATGATTTACTTGAGAGCCAGCTGACTCAGCACCAGTAATTGTGTTCCTTTCTTTCAGGAAAATAAAGAGTTGGCAGACCAGGAAAGTTCTAATGGCCTGGCTGGTAACAGGTAAGCTAAAATGCAACCCTAGGTTAAGCAAGTAATGTAAAAGATACTGTGCAAGATCGACGTTCTTTATAGTTTGTCCCTTCAAATTAAACTTTGTTGTGGCATATATAATACTGGGAACACTCATGTATTCTCATCTATTATCCTTTGATGGCTTTTTCTTCCCACTTCATACTGTAAACTGTACTTTTGTATGATTATTCCAGTATGTACATGTCGGAAGGTTCAGGTTCTAAACTTTTATTATAGCTTTACAACAGTAAAAACCATCCATTATCAGTGATGTCCATAATCTGTCTTCATTGTCAATCTGATAGCCCCCAAAACAGATTTTTACTGTGTTTAAATGAAATACACTGATTTTATTGGCTTTATCCAGTTCCCTCATGTATGGAGTAAGATAAAATAACTCGTAATAATTTTCAAATTTACATTTCATACATGTCAGTTATGCTTGCGCTTCTGAAAGTTACGCTTGCTTCTGAAAATTACATTTGCTTCTTAAAAAATACGCTTGCACTTCTGAAAGCTACGCTTCTAAAAATTACGGGTGCAATTCTCAAGCATGAACAAAAATAAACATCACTGGACACACAAGGCAATCTCTATCGAAGAAGAAACAATTGATCATTATTACTACAGTATGCATGTGCCAGAAAGGGGGAACGATGGAGTTACTTTTAACAGCTACCCTTCTCCATATATATGGAGGCTAAAGCTTTGGTCGTTGGTTCAATTGCTGCCTCTGTGCTGCGTGTTTGTGAACTAACTTGGGGACCGAAGTTTTCTCTAGCAGCATTTAGTGAACATCGGTAGGCAATAAGCCCTGGCTGTGACACTAATCCATCACGGGAGTGTGCCATTGGACTCTCTATTTACTTCACCTATGAGTCTTCGGGAGGTGTGGCGTAAAACTCAAAAAGATATAGGGAGAATGTGACTGTTTCACGTGAGCCTTAAGTTATTTCCTTCCAGCCAGTTTCTTATTTACACAACTTTTGCAAAGCAATTACTTTTTCATCATTAAGACACAATCATAATATTCTGCAACATAAAAAGATATTAACATGTGTCACTAAAATGGGCCATTTATTTGAAAAAATAAAGCATTTTTCCACATTTTCTACCTGATCAGATACAAAGGAGTTGCATCAAATTGGACCAACTTAGTTTTCGCAGTTTTGCAACAAGACAGGTGCCTTTATTAAAGGGCTGTTCAGTTATTTCCCAGCTGAATGACAAACCTGGCACACTGTCATATCTAATGATTAAGATGTACTCTGATGTTTAATGGGCACAGTAAAGCATAAGGTGATGTTGGGCAGCCCTCATTTTCATGGCTTTGTGACAAGACAGATGCCTTTGTTATATATGAGTTGGGTACATGGGTCAAATTGACAGGCAAAGTTGGCACATTCCCATATCTAGTGAATCGAATTAGATATTTATTTGCCACTGCAGAGGGTTAGATGGCAATGGGCTACACTGGTTTTGGGACAAAAAAGATGCCTTTGTTAAGTTGCAGTTGAACTTTGGGTATGTGGGTCAAATGGACTGACAAATTTGTCATATTCCCATGCTGTATATCTAATGAACATACAGTATTTCAAGGTGATGCTTGACTGCCATTATACAGTGTTTTATGCCCTTGATCCACTCTAATTTTGTGAGAAAAGTGAAAACCTTTGTTAAAGTGCAGTTGAGTTTTGCTGTCCCAATGTGGTTACATGAGTCAGACTGACAGGCAAATTTGTCAGTGAAGGAAATTAACTGTGATGTTTAATAGGCACTGTAAAAGGTTAAATGATGTTGGACCACCCTAGTTGTCACAGTTTTGAGAAAATGCAGATGCCTTTGTTAAGTTGCAGTTGAGTTTTGTACAGACCAATGTGACTACCTGTCTTAAATTGACTGGCAAATTTGTCACATTCCCATTTTAATGACTAGGGTTAACTTTGATATTTCACAAGCGCTGTAGATAGTTGTGCAGCATTTTGCCACCCTTATTTCCTTAGCTTTGTGACCAGATTCCTTTTTTATATTTCAGTTGTGAGTTGCGTGGCCCAAAGAGAGTTCATGGGTCAAATTGGCGGGGAAACTTGCCATATCCAATGAATAGGTTTCACTGTGATGCTCAGTTGCCGTTGCAAAAGGTTAAATGGTACTGGACCACACTAATTTTAATAACTATGTGACAAGATGGATGCCTTTTAAAAATTGCAGTTGTGTTTTTCTTGTCCGAACATGGTAGCATGGCTCATACTGACTGGCAAAGTTGGCACAGTGTAATCTGATGAATAAGATGTATGCAATATTTAATTTGCACAGACCAAAGAAAGAAAAGAGCTTTATGCTTCTTGGGATAGGCTCCAGCTTCCCTGTGACGATGCCTCTGGTCAGGATAAAGTGAGTTTAGAAGCTGGATGGATGCACACATACACAAATTAATAAAAGTATTATTATATGTCAAACTAAATAAATAATAACAACATGAAATGCAAGTATAAATAATAAAAAATGGGTCTGGAAATAAGCCTGTTTAAAATACAGCCTACATTACAGTTAAAATAATAATATAAAATATTATAATAACCATATAAATAAATACACAGACTGTTTCTTGCTCTTCAATGTTTAAACAAACAAGTTAGCAAACTACTGTACATTAGACATGCTTTTAAATTTGTTTGTTTTGCATGATTTTTGGGGTTTTTTTTATAAGTAAATCTATAAAACACATTTCATTTTAGAAAAAAAATTTCTGGCCTAAGGGCATTTTACATTATATGCTGTATCTAATTTAAACTTCCACTTTGTAAAATAAGTAACTGGCATAACTCGCTGTAAAGGCGAGCAGTTTAAAAACTCACTTTTACTGCTTAATCCTGGCTTTCATAATTATTACACTTAAGCAGTTAACGTTAATTTTTTACAAATTTGCACTTCCCACTTACCAGATAAAGTCGATGACTAAAGCACTGTGTTCTTTCCCACTTCAGAGATTGCACCGCTTTCATAATAGAAATGAGCCTCTTCATCTAACTTTCTGTTTGCGAAGGTACCTTGCAGAGCTTCAGCTATATGCTCCCAAGTGTAGTTTTCAGGGAAATAGCTAATTTGCTGACAGACACGTTCAATCTCCCATTATTATTTTTATTTATTATTTTATTTATCTACTAGCAAAATACCCGCGCTTCGCAGCGGAGAAGTAGTGTGTTAAAGAAGTTATGAAAAAGAAAAGGAAACATTTTAAAAATAACGTAACATGATTGTCAATGTAATTGTTTTGTCACTGTTATGAGTGTTGCTGTCATATATATATATATATATATATATATATATTATACTGTATAAAGCAAAATCCCCGCGTATACCACGTTGTCAGTTCAGCAGTCCGGTTGTAATATGACCAAGCTGTGCACTGAGATTACTTTTGAGAATGCAACGTATAGTTTTGTCCAGGAGGAAAGCAATGTTGCCTCAAATCAATGGCAACCTTTTGTGGGTGTGTCCCTGAGACTTTTTAATTGTCCTCGCGAAGCAGAGCCTTACTGGAAATTTGAGGCATTTGAATTGAAATGGGAGATCAGAGGGTATAATGGTGATGCGAGGAATACGTTCAGAGTGTGTGGCGCTCTGCTGTTTTTTTGTGTAACTGCCTTCATACAGCTTCTCCGATGCTTTATAAACGAATGACATATAAGGCCGTCGGTTCTCCTTGCTTCGCGGTTCGGTACTGTTTTATTGTTCATTTATTACGATTCTTATAGTTATTGTGTAGCTATTCGAGACTTACTGTACTGTTCAAGTACCCATTTCCTTTATTTAATCCGCGGCTTGTACGCTATTTTTTGTTTGTTTATCACGATTAGAGATATTTATTGATTCCCTTCTTTAGCTGACTGCCTGCTCATATAAGGCGCTCCACTGGCTTTTTGTGAAGCAGCCTTTACACAGCTTCTCCGCTGTTTTATAAACAAACTACATATAAACCAATCCTCTTTCTTTGCTTTGCCAGGAAAGCTGCCTTTTTATTTAATCCACGGGTTCTCCGCTGTTTTATTGTTCATTTATTATGATTATTATAGTTCTCTTTATATATCACGTTGTCAGTTCAGCACTCTGGTTGTAATATGACGAAGCTGCGCGAGCTCACCCTTGAGAATGCAACGTATAGTTGTCCAGGAGAAAAGCAATCTTGCCTGAAATCAATGGCAACCTTTTGTTGGGTCTGTCCCTGAGAATTCTTGCTTCTCATCGTGAAGCATAGCCTTACTGGAAATTGGAGGCATCTGAATTGAAATGGGAGATCAGAGGGTATAACAGGGATGCAAGGAATACATTGAGTGTGGAGAAACACTAGAGACAGTGTGTGTATTAACTTGTGGATTTTTCTGTGAGTATTTGGTGGCAGCATGACGAAGTTGCCTACGCGAGACCGCGTTAGCTGTGGAGCTCAGCTCGGAGCACACTCTTTTCCCACCTTGTCAATTGTGTAATGCGTTTTTTGAACAGGTTTGATGCATGGAAGTGATCACTCGTACTGCAGTCAGTCAGTTCACGTGAGCTGCTCTCTTGTGTGATGTTGCGATGTCCACGGCTTTATTTAATGTAGCTAAGACCCGGCACTTAAAAGTTTCTCACTACAGCAATTTTAACTCCGTTACAAAGTGATCCAAAGTCTTGTTTATACCTCGTGTCTTCTCATTAAACTTGTATATGGCAAATAAAGTTTTTCTTGAGCACTTTGGGAGCTCTTCCTTCTTTTCCACGTACTGCAGTCACAGTCAGTTCACGTGATTACGTGGGAGGCATGATGATGTCACACGCAGCTCCGCCCCCCACGTCTATTGAGCTAACGTCCATTACAGTATATGGAGAAAAGTAGGTTCCAGTTATGACCATTACACGTAGAATTTCGAAATGAAACCTGCCCAACTTTTGTAAGTAAGCTGTAAAGAATGAGCCTGCCAAATTTCAGCCTTCTACCTACACGGGAAGTTGGAGAATTAGTGATGAGTGAGTCAGTCAGTGATTGAGTGAATGAGTGAGTGAGTCAGTGAGGGCTTTGCCTTTTATTAGTATAGATTCATAAAGCACTTTAAAAACAACATCACGGCTGACCAAAGTGCTGTACAATAAAAACCCAACATATCAGACACACAATAACCAAAGGATAAAAGAAACAGACACATAAACACAGAGATTCATAATAAAAAGTACACAGTCAAAATATACTGAGTTAAAGTTTCAATGAAATGAATAGTCACACTTAAATATGGCGGCTTGACCACATATTGGTTGTCAGCGCAAAATGTTTTCATTTAGCGATCAGGTCATTAAGGGTACGTCTGACTTAGGCAGCGCTTCTCTTGCAAAGTAATTGCGACAGGGCAATTCGCAAATGGAGTTCAAGTGTTTTGATCAGTCTTTTAAAACCACCCTTTTCCACAGTTGAGATGGGAAGTATATCTTTTGCTATGTAGTGAGCAACTGCCCAGTGACACTGTACCACTTCACACTTTTTTTTTTTTTTTTCCTCCCATAAGGCGTGGCATGGGTAAATGAAGCTTGCAATGTCGTCTGATTTGGTCTCTGCGTTTTGGGTGGTGAATGCTTCATAATTGCAGTAGTTGAACTGAGTTTAACAGTCTCATTGTATTGAATTTTGTGCCACTGGTTTAAGTGATGAAAAAGACTGTTAGTGCTCCCACTTTTTGACACTACCTCCTTTTGGCATTCCTTAAATATTTTGTGATTCTGCTCATCTGAACTTTGAAATCCATATCACCTCCAAATAATAGAACCATTGTTCTTTTTACATACATAACTTCAGTTATAACTTGTATGTCATGCCCCTCCATGTTTCGAGACAGTTGTTTGCATGCACGTGAGCGAGAGTAGGGGCTGCCCATTTGAGCACAGTAGTGAAGCCTGGAGCAGGCAGGGGGGGATAAGAAAAGAGGCTTTCCGCAAGTTTAAATCAAAACTTTATTTAAACTCGATATAAACAATACAGCCTCAATCCAAATCCAGCTCTACTTGTATCCCGGTATATTTTAAAAAAACACTCTTGTTTTGTTATATCTGTGTCTTTTGTGAAAGTGTTTATTTGATATTTGGACTTCAGTCTTCACACATTATACTCTTAACGTCAGCATTTTGCCAATTATTATTACAACATGAAAAAGTTTCTGTTCTAGTTATGTGTTCAATATTTCTTGCATTTCCTGTCATCCTATATTTACACAGATTGTTGTAGACATGGAACATACATGAAATGTATGTTTTCCGAAAAAGATGCATTATTTACCCTATACAATTCAAGGCACCTCACACCCATATAAACAGACTTGAGCTGAGAGATCTTTGCGTACAACTAAAGCTGCATCGGTGGAGGATGGGATAACAGGCTGCTGGCGCTGAGCAACACATTTGCAAAACAAAAGATGCTGATGAGGTGGTGCAAGGGAATTTAAGGTGGTCCAGCATTACAAGTTTTTTCATAGGCTTCAGGGATCCTAATGTTAAAGCACTCGCTTGTTGAATGTTTAACAGCTTCATCACTACTGCAAACCACAACAGGTTCAAAAGAGATTCCCTAGTGAAGTACTTTCTCCTCAAAACATTTACTAATGCTGTTTTCCAGACCTGGCTTTCTCCTTTTTTCATCTCATTATATCATATGCAAATTTATCAAAGAATCTACTTAGTTTAAAATAATTGTAATACAACTCACATTTAACTGGTAATTTTATGAGGTTTACTTCTGAAATTCTATTTTTCCCCGACGTAAAATCCATCTAAACTTTATCTGATAAACTTACTCATTTTGTATCACTTTCTCATTCATCCTTAATTTACTGAAAGCAAATTAAAAAATGAAAAATCATTATCCTGTATGAAGCATAAATAATTATTTATATACAGTTTAATTATATGTTCTGTCAATAAAAAAATCTCTAAAAGTCAACATTTTACCAAAAAAGCTTTTCTATTTTTAACTTTAATTAGTTACACTAATTTTGCAGCTTTTCTTGCATACTCAAAACAGATCTATCCATTCACTAAATTCATTTAGCCTTGTTTTATTTGAAAAGGAACAAAGCCAACCCTGATAACATTGTGTACAAGACAGAAAATTAAGCATACTGTAGATGGTGTGCCAGTTAAAAATTGGACATACTCTTTTATATACCTACAGTAGCATTATATAGCTAGTTGTCCATATGCTTCTTTAGGATATTGGTGTACCCTGAGGAAAACCCACACAAGTGTGAGCATATTGCACGGATTTCATTCAATTATTGGACTGTGATTTGTGTATAATCTCCAGGAGCTGTGAGGCAGTAGCATGTATGTTGGGCAGACATGTTGTCCCTGTAACCATACATTCTAGGAAGAACTCCGTATATTAACATGAAATCTTTGTGCTTTTCCTTTCTAGCCTGGGCAATGGAAACCGCCTAATACCAAGTAATGGTATATTCTGTATGAATGATGAAGATCAGAATTTGCCTGGACCAGATTACAAAAAGGTGAAATACAGTTGCAACAGGATGCACATTATTATTTTAGCCATCCAAATGTACCAAGAGAGTTAGAGATAAAAAACAATCCTGATATATATGGGGGTTGGGAGAAATTCTAATTTATAATGTAAGATTTGTCTGTCTTTTAATTTGCAATTTGCCAGAGTTATGGAACAGATTCCTACCGACAAGATTTTACAACAGTTTCAAAGTAATTTTGTCATTCTGTTTATCTTTTTCTCTATCTGTTCAGTTGACATCATTATTTATCTAGTATGCTTTTGCAAAAAAAAAGCTGTAATTAGATTATTCAAGGGCATTTTTATTTGATTTGAGCTGAACTGAACTTATTGTACATTTTAGAGAGAACTTCTTTAATGCGTATTCTGGATATAAATGAACACCTTGCAACATAGTGAACTTTATTTACCATTTTTCCCTGAATTTAACCCATGGTTTAATACACTTTTTCCAGTAAATGGGAGGGATGTGAGAGTTATATATGTTTGTGGGTTATAAACACAATAGTCAATCTATCTGCAATGAAAGATTACCATGTGATGTATACAAGAGCTCATTTTATGCTGTACAGATGCTTAATTTTTTTCTTACCTTCACATCAGCACCTTTTCATGCATCTACAGTTAGCAAATGTTTTAATTGATTGTTTAGCAGTTTTCAAATAAATAGACTGACTGCAGACTGCTCTAAAACTTGATGAGTGTCTTATAATAGGTAATAAATAATTACAATCAAAATCATAATAGTGGTAGTTTCAACAAATCTTGTAATTGACTGAAAATGAAATGCTTTCTTAAATAAAACGGACAAGCCATCACAACATTCATTGGAATAATTGCTGCTATTGGTTTGTGGTGACAGATACAAACGAGCAAATGTTAGCTTTTTTTTATAATGTTTCATTAAATAAATAGTGTGTGTGTGTGTATATATAATATTTATCTATGGTCTGAATAAACACCAGAATGGCTAAAAAGACAGAAAATTAAAAAGAGAGAAAAATTCTGACTTTGCAGTCCCAGTCATGGTGAGGCCTTATGCAAGTGTTTTTTTTTTTGTTGGTATAAAGGAGCTCCAGTAGCGTTTCCTGACAAACGTCTGATTGATTTTTTGGCTGAAAGTTTTCAGTGTATCAGAGAGAGAATGTGCAGCATTTTTCATGATGCCAGTTTTTGACTCTCCCCTTCGCTGCTGACTCCAAGGCATCCAAAATGTGTCCTGTAACTGAGCCTGCCCTTTCAATTACCTTATTTATTCTGTGAGCCTCTCTTGAATTTATGTTACCAGCCCAGCACACCACAGCATAGAAAAGCACACTGGCTATCTTAGAGTTGTAGAAGATGTAAAGGATGTAACTTCCCAGGTTAAAGGAATAATGTCTTCTAAAAAAAGAAGGAAAAAATCCCAAAATGAAAAAAGTGTGTTAAGACATCTCAGTGACTTTCTTCTAAGACTCTGACTAATGGGTTTAGAATGCCGAAAGTAGTTACCGTGAAGTGGATGCATGCTTACAAATACGAACAGCTGTGGATACATCAGATAGGTTAAGGAGCACATTATTTTTTGTACATAGCATAAACACCAATGTTAAACTAGCAGTTAAAGTTTACATATGAAAACAGTAGTCCCTTATGCAATCTATTTGTTAAAGCACGAAGTGTTTATGACTTTGAGGGCTGTGAGAGAAAAAAAACACAGCAAATGCAACCCTTGAAAACACAGTTCTTCTCAAAAAAGATTCACTGCATGTACAGAGTGATTTTAATGCAGTATCCAACATAAGAAAAGCATAAAAAAATCACCTATGATTACTCAAACACATTAAATGCAGTCAATAATCAAACATCCTTTTATTCTCAAATTATGTTTTCTTTTTGTACCAGGTTTTGATACATCTATCTTTAATGGGTTAAATTGACAGTTTGTTTCAAACTATACAGTATTTCATGTTGTGTGTGGTGTTGGAAATAAATAAAATGAAAAATAAGCAACAAAACCTACTTCGTGACACATTTAATTATTTATACTAACACATTGCTTTATTATTATTTATTATCGCAATTCCTAAAACATTTATTTATTTGGATATTTATTTACATTTGTTCCAAATATTCCTCCACAGAAAATCATCCTGTTCCCTAGCTAGCTTATTTTTACTTAATAAAGGCACCATAACTCGTTACTTAAAGTAGCTCACAAGTGAAAGAACTGATATCAAAAGTCTCCGCGCTCTTTGGAGGTCATTCATATATATATATATATATATATATATATATATATATATATATATATATATATATATATATATATATATATATATATATCAAAATACCTGCGCAGCGAGAAGTAGTGTGTTAAAGAAGTAATGAAAAAGAAAAGGAAACATTTTAATAATAACGTAACATGATTGACATTGTCATGAGTGTTGCTGTCATATATATGCCTGCCTAAATAAGTCACCCTCGCTTCGCTCTTACTTTTTTACCATTCATTTAATCATGGCTAGTGGCGGAAAAATTATAAAATGGAAGGAGGATTACACTGAGTATGGCTTTACCAAAACAATTATTGATGGCGAATCGATTATTCATAAAGCTTGAATTGGTTATCTGTTTTTCTGTGTTAACCTCATATTTTTTCATACTTTTTATCAAACCAAGGGGGTGCGAGGGTAAAATTCGCTGATCAATGTAATCGGTGTACCAGGAAATCATGCATTGACAAAAGCTTATAATGCAAAGTGTGATTAAATGCATTATTTTTTAACGCGTTATGGAGCACATGCATCGAAGCTTCTCAGCTGTGCTTGTGCTAAGAAAAGGAAAGATTTTAAAAATAACGTAACATGATTGTCAATGTAACCTTTTGTAAGTAGTGCCTGGAGGATTCAGTGTGGAGAAACTCTAGAGACAGCGTGTGTATTGACTTGTGGATTTTTCTGTGAGTATTTGGTGGCAGTGTGACGAAGTTGCTTCGGAAGACGGCGTTAGCCGCGGAGCTCAGCTCAGAGCGAAATGAGATAAATGGGAGGGGAGATGATGACGTGACTCCCCACCGCCTTAACTGTCAATCCCCCACAAACACAGTCTCTTGGAATTTGCATAAGCACACCCCTTCACCTGCAATTTTAACTTAGTTACAAAGTGATCAAAACTCTCGTTTATATCCTGCGTCCTCTCATTAAACTTGTATCCTGCATTACCTGTGGGCATGTGAAACGCCAGAGGCAGCCTGTCTATGAACTTAATTTAAAGTTTAGGTTTACACCTTGCTTTCTTTCCGAAGTAGCAGCACTCACTAATATGGTAGTATATATCACTCGCTCGCTTCTTATTGTTTCGCTGCCTTCTCAATTATATAATGCATGTTTTCTTCAGAGCTTTTTGGAGCTCTTCCTGGTTTTCTACGTACTGCGTTGATAGTCAGTTCACGTGATTACGTGGGAGGCGTGATGATGTCACACGAAACTCCGCCCCCCCACAGCTTTCGAGCTCAACTCCATTACAGTAAATGGAGAAAAATACCTTCCATTTATGACCATTACGCGTAGAATTTCGAAATGAAACCTGCCCAACTTTGGTAAGTAAGCTGTAAGGAATGAGCCTGCCAAATTTCACCCTTCTACCTACACGGGAAGTTGGAGAATTAGTGATGAGTCAGTCAGTGAGTCAGTCAGTCAGTCAGTGAGGTCTTTGCCTTTTTTTAGTATAGATATACATATATATACACATACACACACATATATATATATATATATATATATATATATATTTATATATATATATATATATATATATATATATATATATATATATATATATATATATACACACACATACAGTGATCCCTCTCTATATCACGCTTCGACTTTCACGGCTTCACTCTATCACGATTTTTTCTCATACACGCTTACGTCACTATGCATGCGCTTTCTGAGAACTTTTATCTAACGATGGCTCCTAAACGTGCTGCTTTTTCTAAGCCTTCTGTTAATAAAACTAAGTGCCAGAGGAAGATGCTTACTATCCAGGAGAAGGTGAAACTCTTGGATATGATCGAAGATGGCAATACCCTACAAAAGCCTCCTCGCGCATATGAAAAGACAGCGCCAGCAACTGCCTATCAAGATGTTCTTCAGCCACGCACCCAGATACCCACTGCCTACTCTTAGTACTCCTTCAGCGGAAGAAGTCAACGATGCACCTGCTGAAGATACTGCACCACCTGAAGACTCTCCTACTGAGGTTGTGCCTTCATAGGATAGTGGGTGTGTGTAATTAAATGTACAGTACAATAATTTACTATATAAAAGCGGTAGGGATTGTCCTTCCGTCCCGTGAGTGCAAAGCGTAGCGGTATTCCGCTTATCACAGACTTAATACTTGCGGCTTGCGGTACGAAGCAACGCGATGTGAGCAGAGTTCTGGTACTTCCATCGTTCCCTTGCTTTTGTGCACGATGCACTGGAAAAATAGACAAAATTATGTCTCTGGAAATAATTAATGTTGATGGAGTACAAATGTCTCACCGCGTAGTAAATATCAGGGGAGATGATGCTTGCCTATTCTCATCTATAGCTTATTTAGTGCATGAAACTCCATCTTTAGCAGTACAGATTCGGGCTGACATTGTACGACTTTGGACAGGCACTCGAGGGGATAAAAAAACGTAGGTTTTTGGGAGATGTTATGAATGGGCACTTTAATGTTCTCATTCCCTACACTTACATGCCTGATGTACACATGGAGCGCATACAAATTGAGGATAAACGTCGGTCGCCTTAAAAGGCGGGTGAGCCTAGTAATAATATGATATTTGTAACATCTAATATGTCTTATTTTCTCTTATTTTGTCTAATATATTGGATAATACAAGTGTAATGGTGACTAAAGTGTGTTATTTCATGTCTAGAGGGCTCTAATAATGTTAAAAAACGTATTTAGAAGGTTGTAAACAGGTTTTCTATACTCTAACTACAAAAATATTCGATTTATAAATAAAGAATCCTACTTCGCGAAAATTCATTTATCACAGTAGAGTCTGGAACACTTTAACCGTGATTAACGAGGCTTCACTGTATATATATATATATCTATACAGAGGTGTGAAAAACTATTTGCCCCCTAGGTAGGTTTGGATTTTTTTTCTCCCTAAATAATAAAAACCATCACTTAAAAACTGCATTTTGTGTTTACTTGTGTTATATTTGACTAATGGTGAAATGTGTTTGATGATCAGAAACATTTTATGTGACAAACATGCAAAAGAATAAGAAATCAGGAAGGGGGCAAATAGTTTTTCACACCACTGTATATATGTATTAGGGGTGGGACTCGATTAAAAAAAATTAATCTAATTAATTAGAGGCTGTGTAATTAATTAATATGTAATCGCACAAGAAAATTTGACCCAAATCGCAAATGTTTTTTTTTTTTTTTTAATTTAAAAGGGATTTAGTGGGCGACATGGACATGAATATTGTAAACTCAAGCTCTTTCAATTTCTGAAAAAAAAAATGCATTTAAACTGCATTTCAATTCAAAACAGAAACAAAAATATCATCCCTGGGAAGACTTAAAAATAAAGTGGTATTTTAAGTACTTTAAATACATTTTCAAAATGGTATTGTTTTTAAATAATAATAACAAAATTTTCAACATAAAGTGTAGTTTTTCTTATTAAAAAAAATAAGGCAGAAACATAAGGTAATTTGACCAGCTTCACCTTTAAACTCTGAGTAACCTTAGCCAAAATTATTTTGTACATTAGGCTAAAACAGTGTGATCATTGAACATTTTGTAATTAGATGTAATTAAAATTACTAACGGTCACAGAAGTCCAATGATCCCCAGTAAAAGCCACAAAGTCTGCTTTCTGTAATGCATCTAATTTTGCTTGCTTTTCAGTGTCATAAAGCTGTTGAATTTTACTTCAAATAGTCTCTCGGCACGGCAGTTGTAAAGTTGGATGAACAGACGCTAACTGTAGCACATTTTCTAACCCCCTATCTTCCACCACTGTTAGTGGTCTACAGTCCAAAGCAATCCATTTTGCGAGAGAATTTGTAAGTTTGACCGATGTTCACTTATCAATTTTGGTCCTGAAGCCAGTCATTTCATGAGGTTTGGGCTGCCGACATCTTTTGTTGGTACTCGAACTCGTCCTGCTAGTTCTAACAGCATACACTGTTTCTGTGCTTACTGTAATATGTTTTGCATTTAGATGGTACCGTAAGGTTGAAGTGACTCGGTGGTATGCAAACTCATTTTTGCACAGTTTGCACAAAACCATGCTTTTATCAAGGCTTCTGTCGGGTAGCCTTTTGAAATGAAATTTGCCTCCGATCAGTCCTAGCAACGTGCTTTCTTCCGACTCTCACATTTTTGTAGCTCTGATGTGTGCATCAAGGTAATCAATGTACCAGGAAATCATGCATTGACAAAAGTTCCCCTTTGTTTGGAATGCAAAGTGTGACTAAATGCGTGCTTGTGCTAAGAAAACGAAACATTTTAAAAATAACGTAACATGATTGTCAATGTAATAGTTTTGTCACTGTTATGAGTGTTGCTGTCATCAAGGATTTGATTATCATTATTTCTTTCAATCAGGTGCGTATTTGGAGGATGTGTTGTGTTCAAGTTATATTCCGTGTTTGTCATCCGTTGTAAAGATAACAGGTTTTATTCATCGAAGTGTTTACCACCCAAATCGGTACTCGTGAATGTAAGATGTTCAACAGGAATTCCCGGTATTAAGTTGTGGAAATTGCCTGCGAATATTTATCAGAAGCGTGTGTATGAACTTAATTTAATCTTTTCCAGTCCTGCAAAGTCAGTTGACTTGAGCCGCTTGGAGTACATGCATCGAAGCTTGTGCGTACAATCTCGCAATGTCCACGGCTTTATTTAATTTTAGCTAAGACCCGGCACTTGAAAAGTTTCCTGCTTCAGCATTTTTAACTCCGTTACAAAGGGATCCAAAGTCTCCTTTATACTGTACTTCGTGTCTTCTCATTAAACTTGTATCTTGCGAATAAAGTATTCATGGAAGGCATGATAAATGTTAGCGTGTCTATAAACTTAATTTAAACTTACGGTTTACACCATGCTTTGTTTCCGCAGTAGTTGCACTTATGAATAAGCTTGTATGCGGTTTTTCTTCAGCGCTCTTTGGAGCGTTTTTGTTCAGCGCTCTTTGGATCTCTTCCTTGTTCTCTACGCACTTGCATCCCGCATCATCACGCCGCCCACGTAACTCCGCCTCACACGGCGACCGAGCCGCCGACCATGGCCATATATATGGTCGAAAGTAGGTTCCAGTTATGACCGTTTTGCGTACAATTTCGAAACGAAACCTGCTTAACTTTTGTAAGTAAGCTGTAAGGAATGAGCCTGCCAAATTTCAGCCTTTCACCTACACAGGAATTTGGAGAATTAGTGATGAGTGAGTGAGTGAGGACTTTGCCTTTTATTAGTATAGATGATAAAAGGGAAGGTGTCCAATCTAATATTGTGTGCTTGAGAATTCACTGGAAAGAGCACACTTTTATTCAAATTAATTCTAAATCTTTCGAAATTCTGTTAGCGCTGTTAGGCACAGTATTTTGTGGATCTCATAGGTACAGTACCATATCATCTGCATATAGAGAAATTTTCTGTTCAAGTCCTTCTCTGATAACCCCTTTAATCTCATAAGCATTTCGACAATGAACTGCCAGTGGCTCAGTGGCGATTGCAAAAAGCAGTGGTGATGAAGGGGCATCCTTGTCTAATACCATGTTCTAGTTTGAAGTACTCTGAATTAATGTACTCTGAATTAACCCAAATTTTTCTAGTGTAGTGAAAAGGTACTTGCATTCATGCAATACAAATGCTTTTTCTGCATCCAACGATAATATCTCCTGGGTGTTAGGCTTTGTGGGTGAATATATTACATTAAACAGACATCAAACATTGGAAACATTGGAATAAGTCCTTATTTTGCTTTGGAAAGATGGTAGGTAATGCTTGGCAAAAAGTTTGAGGTATAATTTTATTGTCTCTAGCTTCTGTAAATGTTTCTAATAAAAGGAGAGCTAGCTTAATTGAGATTTTTGTATAAAATGCGGCAGGGTATCCATCTAGGCCTGCTGCTTTACTCTGAAGTGACTTTATAGCATCTGGTAATTCTGATAGTGCCAGAGGTTTATCCAATTCCTCTGCATTGAGAGTATCTAGTTGTGGTTTCTGTAATGCACCCAGAAATGTCTCCTTTAAACTCAGTAGAATATAAGGACCTATAGTAGTCCCTAAATGTGTGCATTATATTTTTATGGTCAATGATTTTGTCTCCGTCTGTGTTGGTGATTGCTGGGATTGCATTGCAAACTTCCTGCTTGTGA
This sequence comes from Polypterus senegalus, assembly GCF_016835505.1. Classification (NCBI taxonomy): domain Eukaryota; kingdom Metazoa; phylum Chordata; class Cladistia; order Polypteriformes; family Polypteridae; genus Polypterus; species Polypterus senegalus. The sequence goes on from NC_053166.1 coordinate 107,320,702, forward strand.
AGTTGCTTTCTGTCCATGTTCATAGTAATGATGTCTTGATTTACAAAATGAGTTCTGTTTTTTCTGTTGTCAAGAGGTTGAGTTCTAAATGCAGAGCCTCATTTGGACACTGACATGTTCTTGATCTATTCTGGTAATTTCACTGATTAGATCTGATACCTTCTTGGTTTCCAATTTACTTCTATGGGAAAGATATGAGATCAACTGTCCTCTCGCCTGCAGAGGTTTCCCAGAGTATTCCTGCAGAAACCGCTGAGGATATATTTGTCTCTAAAAAAAAAATTGATTTGCTTGGATATAAATTCTGTATAGTTCTCATCTGCTAATAAAAATGGGTTAAGATGCCAGCTGTGAGATAAGTATTGTATGTGGGGCATAATTAAGCTCCATGATCAAAGGGGCATGGTCGGAGATAACAATATTGTCATACTTACAAGATTTAATTGTAGGCAAGAAATTATCTATAAAGAAATAATCAATTCTTGAGTAACAGTGATGCACCGGTGTGTAGAAGGAATATTCTGTTGAGTTAGGGTTTAGAAATCTCCAGGGGTCTGATCAGTTACAAACTTTATTATTGCCTTTGCAGTGTTAGATGTCATCGCACCTGTGGCAGAAGACCTGTCTAGATTTAAAACACAATTCAAGTCCCCAGCCATTATAATTTTATGAGTGTTCATAGTGGGAATGGATGCAAATACATTTTGGATGAAGTCCCTATCATCTGCATTGGTTGGGGAGATACTTATCAGAATCACTTTACAGTTAAATGAACTACCCATGATGATCACATTTCTCATTTCAGGATTGGATACTACATCTGATACTAAAAAAGAGTCCTATGTATAACTATAGCCCCTAGGTTCATATAATATTCCCTTCATAGTGTTTACTGGTTCTTTGAAAAAGAATAATTGATTATTATTTAGTTATGTTAAGTGTTGAAGATGTATTCAGTTCAGTTATTGTGTTTTGGTTAATAGAAGTGATTCACATTAAGGTTAACATATTTTGTAGTTTGGTTGTAATGTACTGTTTTTTAATGTACATTGGCTTATAGACAACCAATGTTGTTTAACTTTGTTTTCATTTATTGGGATTTAAAGTGTGATGTCAGTGTTTCTGTAATGTGATTGGCTGCGTGGCAGGCGGTTAAAAAAAAAATAAAAGTGGGCAAGAGGACAGGCGTCGCTTGTACTAAGATAAAAGAATGACTACACGGAGTTAAAAAAAAATGCTTTTAGCTCCAGTTGGTGTACAGGTTACAACTTGTTGGACGACAATACAGGAAGAAGACGTTGTCGAAGAAGCAGTGTAGATCGGATTGGCATTACAGGCTAACTAGCTTAGCTAGCCTGTGTAGAGATCCTGTATACTCAGGATAGCGCTCCAGGTGACCAAAGGAAAGCCTGACAATAAGGAAAAGTGGCAGGTTTCACTGCATTGGACGGTCTAACTCCTTTTTGCTTGGAGCATTTAGCTGTGAGCTTGCCTGCCGAAGGACTCAATTGTTTCCCATAGTGTGGAAGCGCTGCGCTTGGACAATGAACAATAACCTTTACTCCACTTATTTGTGAGTAATGTGAACGGGCCTCAAAGTTTTTGGCCACCACATTCCCTAGCGTCGACCAGATCTGCAACAAGGAGGGTATGTTGTAATATTATTTTTATTTTGTGTGGTTGCCGGCTTGTGTGTGTGGGGGGGTCCCATAAAGTTGTTGAGTTAAGGTGATGTTATAATAATTAATTTTACTTATCTAATAGATTTGTTATTGTGTTTTCTTTAACAGTGGGATGTTTTAAGTGCTCAGAAAAGAAAATAGTTTTTGTGAGTTTTCTAATTTGTGTAATTTATAATTTGTGGGGATTTTGATTGGACAAATAATTTTATTTATTTTAGTTATTTTTCCAATTTAGTTAATAAATTTTTGTTATTTTTTTGAGGACATATTTGTAATATGATTTGTGTTACAAGTTACTAATTGTGAAACAGCTGGCAGCTCATTACTGGGGAGTAGGTATTAGTTAAGGTATTCTGATTTATCCTCTAAAAACACGTATTTAAAATTAAAGGGGTCTTCATAAATCAGCTTAGGGAAATAGAGTTTACGAATTTAGGGCTCTATTCTATGGCTAAAGGGTAAAGAAAGCGCTACATAAGAATTTCCACACCTCTAGTTTTCTTTGTAAAGCTGGAATGGAATATTTAGCCAGTCTAATTTCTGTGCAGCTGAAACTGATCCTTGCTTAATAAGTGGATCTCCTGTAAAAATACTATTTTAGTGTTTAGACCTGTTAGGTGAGAGAATACTTTCTTTCTCTTTAATTCGTGATTCAGATCTTTAACATTCCAACTCACAAAATTAACTGTTCGGTCATTGAGACATTGCTTCTGAACTTTTGTTGTCATTTTGTAGTCTTAGGATTTAAGCTTTGACCTTATAAGGATTAAAAGGATAGATTAGAGATAGCTTGCTCTCTTTCTGTCCTTCCCCTAGTCCCGCCCCTCAGCCCCCCATTTTGCCTCCCCATATGAGGCTGGACCAAACTTCACAAAGTCCCAGTCCTCTGGCATACCTAGAGACAGAGCACAACCAAAACAAAACAAGCCCCCCAGCAGTTACATATAAGGATTAAAATATAGAGATATCTATTGACAATATAGTCCAAATACTATAAGCATAAAATATTATCTTAAACAGTCTTGAGAGAGTAAACGCTGTGAATGATGTTAAACAGTAGCCCTGGATAAGCATAGTAAGCCCTAATACAATAAACCAAGGGTATAATGTTAAAGTCTCCTTTAAAAAAAAAAAAAGTACACATTCATACATATATGCATATAATTGTAATTAAAACATAAACCAAAAGTAGCTGAGAAGGAAATAGGATGTATAATTACGGTACCAGTATCATTGCAAGCACATCAAACAGCCAGTAAGATCTTCTTTGTCTTGCCAGGACAAGATCCAACTCATGATCGTTTTTCAAAAAAAGTGTCGGGATCAGTTTTCTTGGCTCTTTTTCTGCTTTCTCTGCAGAAGTAAAATTATAGAGCTTGCCTTGAATGTCCACTTTCAGTTTGGCAGGACACAAGAGGCTGTGTCTGATCTCGGCTTTCTGTAAGAAATGTTTAATGTTGTAAAATGTGCCGCGTTTAGCTACTTTTGAGGGTGAGAATTCGGGGAAATACGAATGTGGTTATTTTTAAATAAAATCTCTTGTTTCTGTCTGAGAAGTAACATTACAGTAATCCCTCGCTATATTGCGCTTCGACTTTTGCGGCTTCACTCTATCGTGGATTTTAAATGTAAGCATATCTAAATATATATCACGGATTTTTCACTGGTTCGCGGATTTCTCCGGACAATGGGTCTTTTAATTTATGGTACATGCTTCCTCAGTTTGTTTGCCCAGTTGATTTCATACAAGGGACGTTATTGGCGGATGGCTTAGAAGCTACCCAATCAGAGCATGTATTACATATTAACTAAAACTCCTCAATGATATAAGATATGCTTCCCGCGCGGTGCTTGATTGTTTGCTTTTCTCTCTCTCACCCTCTCTGACATTCTCTGCGCCTGACAGAGGGAGTGTGAGCAGAGGTCTGTTTGCACAGAGGCTGTTTGCCTACAGGATATGGATGCTCCTCTACAAAATGCCGCTTTATCGCGGTGCTTCGGCATATTTAAAAGCACATATTGATTTTTGGATTGTTTGCTTTTATCTTGCTCTCTCTCTCTCTGACATTCTCTGCTCCTGACAGCGCTCCTTTGAAGAGAAGATATGTTTGCATTCTTTTAATTGTGAGAAAGAACTGTCATCTCTGTTTTGTCATGGAGCACAGTTTAAACTTTTGACTAAAGTTTGTTTTTTAATGTCTAGAGGGCTCTAATAATGTTAACATTGTGGGAGAGTTTATAAGGGCTTAAAATATATAAAAATAACCATACAAACATATGGTTTCTGCTTCACGGATTTTCATCTATCGCGGGGGGTTCTGGAACGCAACCCCCACGATCGAGGAGGGATTACTGTATATGTAGTCCTAGGTTTAGAGATATTTGATCCCCGTATGCCATAAGCTGCTGCTATCTCAGTGTCTAATTTGAAGTCCTCTCCAATTATTTTAGAGAATAGTTCAGGTACGAATTTCACTGGGGTTGGACTTTCATGATTCTCAGGGAGACCTTCGATTCTAATATTATTCCTTCTGCATCCATCTTCCTCCTTCTCCTGAAGATACATTTCTTCATTCCCACTTGGATTTCTTCCCAGCCAACCTCAGCACCATCAACATGGTGAAAGGTTTCACTAAGACATTGCCAACGTGTACAAACACTAACAGAGAAAGTGGAGTCTGTCTGTGATGGGAGACTATTGTTGGATACTGATACTCAAAGCATCAGACAGTGGCTACAAGCAAAAATCTGCAGCAAAACATTTCTAGTTTACTCTTGTGTTGCTTACATTGCAATATTGTAGTGTAGGCCTATACCACTGGAGATGTTACAATGTTAAATGCATTATTGCATTTTTCTTGAAAGCCCTACATGATAGAGTAATTACAAATACATATTTTTGTTTACATTGTAAAAAATTTTTGATTACACTAAACATTGTAGAGGAAGCTAAATTTTCCGTAAAATTTTTTGGCAGTGTGATTTCTTCTTTTTTACTTTACATTTAAAAATCATGTTGTTTCATTTGAAAATCTTTTAATTGGAGCTTAATTTAAAAACAGATTTTTAAGTACAAATTAATCATGCAATTCCTTAATTGTATTAATTTGTATTTGTTTGAGCCTATTCTAGTGGGATGTGATGTGTATCTGAAACCTGTCCCAAACTGAATGCCAGTCTATTTCAGTCTAATTCCTCAACACATCCACATTCTCCACTCACAAGTGGGCTAATTTCAATTCCTTAATTAATCTAACATATTTGTTTGCAGAATGAAGCCCAAACAGTTTGGTAAATGCCACAGGAACAGGAAGAACATGCAGATTCAACACAACTAGTGCCTAGGCCTGAGATTTAAACATAGACCTTTGTTGCATTCAAACAGAAGTGCTGACCTCTGTACCACTGCTAAAGAGTATTAATCTGTAATAATTTCTGTTCTTTCTCTTTCCCAACTTACATAGCTTTATGAGACAGTGCTAAAAGAAAACGAGAGGTTGCGGGACCAGTTGCAAGAAGCTGAACTACAGCTGAGCCAGAACAAAGTAGAACTGGAAAGAGCAACACAGGTATACTGCAAAAAATGAAATCTAAGCAATTGAAATCTTGTATTCTTTGTTGTAAAATTTATGGACTTACTAAGAACATTTTATTTAAGATTATTTGACTTATTTTAAGAAATCTGCCTGCCCCTTCGTCAGATTTTTTTTTTGGTTAAGTAAAAGACAACCTGATTGTAAGTTTTGTTTTTAGTGTTTTCTTTGTGGCTTTTCAGTATGCACTTTTGTAGGAATTGACAGTATTATATTGGATTACAGAGTGTAGATATAGAGATCTTCCTCAAAAGGGATAAGACATATTAAAGTGTTTTTCATAGAGAAATTAGGAATATTCTTAGAAGGGTTTAGACATCCTCTGAAAGAAGGCAATATTTTGACCTAATTTAAAGATGCATTTTCTGCCTAGTGTATGAATGTAAGAAGTATCCCTAATGGCTAAAACGGTCTACTCTGTCCATTCCAGAAACAAGAACTCAGTGCAGAGAGGCCAGCATTACTGGAACTGGAGAGATTTGTAAGTAGTCATTTCAAATCCAAATGAGGTACTTCAGAAAAGGGTTAAACTGACCACTTTTAATTGTAATGTTGCAGAAGTAGTAATATGCATGTTAGTATTTCATTATTTTTATTGTAGTATTCAATTGTACAGTCAAATAGTTAAAAGAAAAAACATGTTTCACTAGATTTATTTTATTTGCAAAAAATGAAATCTCCCATTTATATACTTTAAGTATTTAGACCATGTGATGTGGCACTGCAAAATTTGGACAGCTGCTTGCTTGAATTATCCTTAAAATGTGTCTAAAACTTGACTGGAGTCCACATGTGACAAACTGATGTGCCTAGACAAGGTTTAGAAAGGTACACAGTTGCGTATACAAGTTCCTACAATTCATACTGCATATCATGTAAACCTTTGTGATAAAATTTTGGTTTGGCATAAATCAAGGAAACAGTGTAAAAAGATTACTTAATTTTTCTGTGTTCCAAGGAGCAAATATGTGCTGGAAGAAGTTTGGTACTACCGTAACTCTTCCTAGAGTTGGCCTTCTGGTCAGTCTGAGTAACTAGACAAGAAGGACCTTGGTCAGGGAGGTGACCAAGAACCGAATGGTCACTCTAACAGAGTTTCAGAAGACCTTTAGTAGGATGAGGGAACCTCTCAAAATCATTTCATCAATCAAGCATTTATGGTAAAGTGGCTATACAAAAACCACTCTTCGGTAACAGGCGTTACAGTTTAAAAGACTCCCAAGTGCATGAGTAGAAAGAGTCTCAGTTCAAGTGAAGAAAAAATTACACTGGGCAAACCTCCAAGCACTATGTCTGATGAAGGCCAGGCACTGCTCATCACCTCACTAATAACATCTCTATTAGGAAAGCATAGTGGTTGGCAGCATTGTCCTATCGGGGTAATTCTAAATCGCAGGGGTTAGGAGACTGAACAAAGCTGAAGTAAGGATAAACATAGCCAACTAAAGAGAGGTCCTTGAAATAAATCTGCTTCAGATTGCATTCAACATCAGACTGGGTTGATGGTTAACCTTTCACCATGATAATGACCCAAAGCATACAGCCAAGACAATTTTATAATTGCTTCAGAACAAGCCTCTGATTGCCTTTGAGTAGTTCAGTGTAAGCCCAGATTTCAACCCCATAGAACATCTTTGGAGGGACATGAAGATGACAGTTTACAGATGCTTCCCATCCAGTCTTACAAAGCTTGACAGAGACTGCCATAAATAATGTAATAAATTGACCAAATACATGTGTGCAAAGCTTACCCAGGAAGACTTGAAGCTATAATTCTTGCCAATGGGCCTTCTAAAAAGTACTAAATTAAGGGTCGGAATACTTGTATGAATGAGAGATTTCAGTTTTTGATTTTTAAAGAAAATGAAAAATGTGAAGGGCCTGAATACTTCCTGAATCCACGGTATATGAAGTACAACTTAGTCTAAAATATTGTGGTATATGTTACCCAATAGTATGTAGCATTGTAGCATGCAATTTAATTCTTGTATATTATTGCTTTAATAAAACAATAATAATAATTACTGTAGCTGTTAACATAGATGAAAAACAGTGTATTCTAAATAAAACAATTCATCCTGTCCCATCTTACAGCAGGGAAAATAAGTATTTAACCTGTCAATGTTTCTCTTAGTAAATATATTTTTAATGGGGCTATTGACATGAAATTTTCACTAGATGTCAGCAACAACGCAAGTAATCCATACATACTAAGAAATCAAAACACAAATAAGTCCATAAATTAAGCTGTGTAATAATATATATATATATATATATATATATATATATATATATATATATATATATATATATATATATATATATATATATATATATATATATATATATATATGTATATATATATACACATATATATATACATATATACATACAGTGGTGTGAAAAACTATTTGCCCCCTTCCTGATTTCTTATTCTTTTGCATGTTTCTCACACACAATGTTTCTGATCATCAAACACATTTAACCATTAGTCAAATATAACACAAGTAAACACAAAATGCAGTTTTTAAATGATGGTTTTTATTATTTAGGGAGAAAAAAAATCCAAACCTACATGGCCCTGTGTGAAAAAGTAATTGCCCCCGAACCTAATAACTGGTTGGGCCACCCTTAGCAGCAATAACTGCAATGTGATAACTTGCAGTGAGTCTTTTACAGCGCTCTGGAGGAATTTTGGCCCACTCATCTTTGCAGAATTGTTGTAATTCAGCTTTACTTGAGGGTTTTCTAGCATGAACCGCCTTTTTAAGGTCATGCCATAGCATCTCAATTGGATTCAGGTCAGGACTTTGACTAGGCCACTCCAAAGTCTTCATTTTGTTTTTCTTCAGCCATTCAGAGGTGGATTTGCTGGTGTGTTTTGGGTCATTGTCCTGTTGCAGCACCCAAAATCGCTTCAGCTTGAGTTGACCAACAGATGGCTGGACATTCTCCTTCAGGACTTTTTGGTAGACAGTAGAATTCATGGTTCCATCTATCACAACAAGTCTTCCAGGTCCTGAAGCAGCAAAACAACCCCAGACCATCACACTACCAGCACCATATTTTACTGTTGGTATGATGTTCTTTTTCTGAAATGCTTTGTTCCTTTTACGCCAGATGTAACGGGACATCTGCCTTCCAAAAAGTTCAACTTTTGTCTCATCAGTCCACAAGGTATTTTCCCAAAAGTCTTGGCAATCATTGAGATATTTCTTACCAAAATTGAGACGAGCCCTAATGTTCTTTTTGCTTAACAGTGGTTTGCGTCTTGGAAATCTGCCATGCAGGCCATTTTTGCCCAGTCTCTTTCTTATGGTGGAGTCATGAACACTGACCTTAATTGAGGCAAGTGAGGCCTGCAGTTCTTTAGACGTTGTCCTGGGGTCTTTTGTGACCTCTCGGATGAGTCGTCTCTGTGCTCTTGGGGTAATTTTGGTCGGCCGGCCACTCCTGGGAAGGTTCACCATTGTTCCATGTTTTTGCCATTTGTGGATAATGGCTCTCACTGGTTCGCTGGAGTCCCAAAGCTTTAGAAATGGCTTTATAACCTTTACCAGACTGATAGATCTCAATTACTTCTGTTCTCATTTGTTCCTGAATTTCTTTGGATCTTGGCATAATGTCTAGCTTTTGAGGTGCTTTTGGTCTACTTCTCTGTGTCAGGCAGCTCCTATTTAAGTGATTTCCTGATTGAAACAGGTGTGGCAGTAATCAGGCCTGCAGGTGGCTACGGAAATTGAACTCAGGTGTGATACACCACATTTAGGTTATTTTTTAACAAGGGGGCAATTACTTTTTCACAGGGCCATGTAGGTTTGGTTTGGTTTTTTTCTCCCTAAATAATAAAAACCATCATTTAAAAACTGCATTTTGTGTTTACTTTTGTTATATTTGACTAATGGTTAAATGTGTTTGATGATCAGAAACATTTTGTGTGACAAACATGCAAAAGAATAAGAAATCAGGAAGGGGGCAAATAGTTTTTCACACCACTGTATATATAGGGATGCTCTGAAATAGAAAAAGCACTTTGGATGGATGTTCATTTGCCAGTATCGATTGTCTCTGCTAATGTGAGATAGAGGGTAAGACCATCTGTTCACATCTTGTTCGATTTTTTTTTTCCATGTGGATAGCAAAATTGTTTTGAAAAAAATTTGTATATTGTGATATTTACCCCTAGATATCTAAACTGCTCTGATAAAATGATTGGGTAGATGTCTAGTTTCATATTGTGTACTAGAGAGTTCACTAGAAAAAGAACACTTTTATTCAAATGATTGAGTCCAGATAATTTTTGAAATTCTGCAAGTACATTAAGGACTGCTGGAAAAGATGATTGTGGGTCTTTTATATACAGTACTACACTCACCTAAAGGATTATTAGGCACACCATACTAATACGGTGTTTAACCCCCTTTCGCCTTCAGAACTGCCTTCATTCTACGTGGCATTGATTCAACAAGGTGCTATAAGCCTTCTTTAGAAATGTTGGCCCATATTGATAGGATAGCATCTTGCAGTTGATGGAGATTTGTGGGATGCACATCCAGGGCACGAAGCTCCCGTTCCACCACATCCCAAAGATGCTCTATTGGGTTGAGATCTGGTGACTGTGGGGGCCATTTTAGTACAGTGAACTCATTGTCATGTTCAAGAAACCAATTTGAAATGATTCGAGCTTTGTGACATGGTGCATTATCCTGCTGGAAGTAGCCATCAGAGGATGGGTACATGGTGGTCATGAAGGGATGGACATGGTCAGAAACAATGCTCAGGTAGCCCGTGGCATTTAAACGATGCCCAATTGGCACTAAGGGGCCTAAAGTGTGCCAAGAAAACATCCCCCACACCATTACACCACCACCAGCAGCCTGCACAGGCATGATGGATCAATGTTCTCATTCTGTTTACGCCAAATTCTGACCATTTGAATGTCTCAACAGAAATCGAGGCTCATCAGACCAGGCAACATTTTTCCAGTCTTCAACTGTCCAATTTTGGTGAGCTTGTGCAAATTGTAGCCTCTTTTTCCTATTTGTAGTGGAGATGAGTGGTACCCGGTGGGGTCTTCTGCTGTTGTAGCCCATCCGCCTCAAGGTTGTGCGTGTTGTGGCTTCCCAAATGCTTTGCTGCATACCTTGGTTGTAACGAGTGGTTATTTCAGTCAAAGTTGCTCTTCTATTAGTTTGAATCAGTCGGCCCATTCTCCTCTGACCTCTAGCATCAACAAGGCATTTTCGCCCACAGGACTGCCGCATACTGGATGTTTTTCCCTTTTCACACCATTCTTTGTAAACCCTAGAAATGGTTGTGTGTGAAAATCCCAGTAACTGAGCAGACTGTGAAATACTCAGACCGGCCCATCTGGCACCAACAACCATGCCACGCTCAAAATTGCTTAAATCACCTTTCTTTGCCATTCTGACATTCAGTTTGGAGTTCAGGAGATTGTCTTGACCAGGACCACACCCCTAAATGCATTGAAGCAACTACCATGTGATTGGTTGATTAGATAATTGCATTAATGAGAAATTGAACAGGTGTTCCTAATAATCCTTTAGGTGAGTGTATATCATCTGCATATAGTGACTTTTTTTGTTAAAATTCTTCTCTGATAATCCCCTTTATCTCTAATACATTTCAAAAGTGAATGGCCTATAGCTACTGCAAAAAGCAGTGGTGATAGAGGCCACCCTTGTCAAGTACCACCTTCTAGTTTGTAGTAATTTGAGGTCATATCGTTAATACAGACAGAGGCTTATGGACTGGTATAAAGTCATTTTATCTATGCACATGTATTTGGTACAACCACAAAGTTGTGCAGTGTTGTGAGTAGGTAGTCCAATTTGACTCTGTCAAAGGCTTTTTTTCTGCATCCACAAATAATAAGATCTGAGGTATATTAGATTTTATAGGTGAGTGTATTACATTAGACAAATGCTGATGGTTTAAAGCTAAATGTCTGCCTTTAATAAATCCAGTTTGGTCTTGTGAAATTACAGACGGAAGCACTTTCTCAATCCTTCTAGCTAAAACCTTGGAGGGTACAGTGATCCCTTGCTGTATCGCGCTTTGACTTTCGCGGTTTTGCTCTATCGCGGATTTTATATGTAAGCATATGTAAATGTATATTGTGGATTTTTCGCTGATTCGCGGATTTCTGAGGACAATGGGTCTTTTAATTTATGGTACATGCTTCCTCAGTTTGTTTGCCCAGTTGATTTCATACAAGGGACGCTATTGGCGGATGGCTTAGAAGCTACCCAATCAGAGCACGTATTACATATTAACTAAAACTCCTCAATGCTATAAGATATGCCTCCTGCGCGGTGCTCGATTTTTTGCTTGTCTCTGCCTCTATCTCACCCTCTCTGACATTCTCTGCGCCTGACGGGAGGGGGTGTGAGCAGAGGTGCTGTTTGCACAGAAGCTGTTTGCCTAGTGGATACGGACGCTCCTCTAAGAAATGCCGCTTTATCGAGGTGCGTCCAAAAGCACACTTATTGATTTTTTGATTGTTTGCTTTAATCTCGCGCTCTCTCTCTCTCTCTCTCTCTCTCTCTCTCTCTCTCTCTCTCTCTCTGGCGTTCTCTGCGCTTGACGGAGGAGGTGTGCGCAGAGGGCTTTTGCACAGAGGCTGTTTGCTTAGAAGATACGGACGCTCCTGTAAAAATGCTGAAAGGCTACCTTCGCATTGATCCCTTCATTGCCGCTGCTTTATCGCGGTGCTTGCATACTTAAAAGCGCAACAGCCCTATTGATTTTTCATTGTTTACTTTACTCTCTCTCTCTCTCTCTGTGTTTGCACAGAAGCTGTTTGCTTAGACGATAGGGACGCTCCTGTAAAAAATGCTGAAAGGCTACCTTCGCATTGATCCCTTCATTGCCGCTGCTTTATCGCGGTGCTTGCATACTTAAAAGCGCAACAGCCCTATTGCTTTTCATTGTTTACTTTACTCTCTCTCTCTGACATTCTCCGCTCCTTACGCGCACTTTGAAGAGGAAGATATGTTTGCATTCTTTTAATTGTGAGAAAGAACTGTCATCTCTGTCTTGTCATGGAGCACAGTTTAAACTTTTGACTAAAGGGTGTTATTTCATGTCTAGAGGGCTCTAATAATGTTAAAAAACGTATTTAGAAGGTCGTAAACAGGTTTTCTATGCTCTAACTGCGAAAATATTAGATTTATAAATAAAGAATCCTACTTCGTGGAAATTCATTTATCTGTCTGGAGCGGATTAACCGTGATAAACAAGGGTTTACTGTATAACTGTGCGGAGAATATTTATAAACCGTGTGGGAGAGTTTATAAGGGCTTAAAATATATAAAAATAATCATACAAACATATGGTTTCTACTTCGCGGATTTTCACCTATCGCGGGGGGTTCTGGAACGAGGGATTACTGTATATTATCATCATTATTCAGAAGTGAAATTGGTCTGTATGATGCACATTGTAGTAAGTCCTTATTTTTCTTTGGAAAGATGGTAATTAATGCTTGGCAAAAAGTTAAAGGTAGAATTTTGTTGTTTTTGTTTCTGTAAACTTTGGTAATAGTAGTGGAGTTATCTTAGTTGAATTTCTTTTTTTTTAATAAAATTCCACTGGGTAGCCATTAGGGCCTTCTGCTTTCCCGCTTTGGAGTGAGTTTACAGCATCCAGTAGTTCTGAGAGTGTTAGAAGTTTGTCTAGTGCCTCTGCATTATGAGTTTTGAGCTGTGGTATTTGTACTGCATCAAAAAACTGCTTACAAGTTTTCTAAACTCCTTAAAATTGAGTTGAAGAACTTATAGTGCTCTCTAAATTTGTGGGGTTATATTTTTATAATCAAATTATTTTATTTCCATCTGCCTTGATAAATTCTGTTATTGTGTTGTGAACTTCCTCGTTGTTGATCTGTTGAGTGAAGATCTTATTAGCCTTATCTCCATTTCATAATAATAATCTCATGATTTAAAAAATAGTTGTCCCATTTCTTTTGTTATCAAGTGGTTAAAATCTGATTATAGACTCTGTCCTTTCCTCTAAAGTGCCTCATTTGGAGATCTAGCATATTTATGATCTATTCTGTAAACTTTGCTGATTAACTCTGATGCCTTCTTGGTCTCCAGTTTATTTTTATGAGAAAGATTAGATATGAATATATTACCCATCATCACGACATAGCACCCTTCAGCAACAGATATATCTGATGCCACAAATGAGTGTTTTATGTGTTAAGATCCCACACCTCTAGTTTTCCTTGGGTAGCCAGATTGAAACTGGTCCTTACTTGTTAACAAGAGTAATGAATCAAATTTGCTCAATTGAAGTAAAGTCCGACATAGGAAGTAAAAATATTAGGTTTGAATACACAATGGGCGGTCGAAAAATCGAGAGTACACCTTATGAGAAGGATTTAGGAGTCAAAGTGGACTCCAAGCTATCAACTTCCAAACAGTGTTCAGAAGCCATTAAGAAGGCTAACAGAATGTTAGGTTATATAGCACGATCTGTGGAGTACAAGTCCAAGGAGGTTATGCTCAACCTTTATAATGCACTGGTGAGGCCTCATCTTGAGTACTGTGTGCAGTTTTGGTCTCCAGGCTACAAAAAGGACATAGCAGCACTAGAAAGGTCAGAGAAGAGCGACTAGGCTGATTCCAGGTCTACAGGGGTTGAATTATGAGGAAAGATTAAAAGAGCTGGGCCTTTACAGTTTAAGCAAAAGAAGATTAAGAGGTGACATGATTGAAGTGTTTAAAATTATGAAGGGAATTAGTACAGTGGATCGAGACTTGTATTTTAAAATGAGCTCATCAAGAACACGGGGACACAGTTGGAAACTTGTTAAGGGTAAATTTCGCACAAACATTAGGAAGTTTTTCTTTACACAAAGAACGATAGACACTTGGAATAAGTTACCAAGTAGTGTGGTAGACAGTAAGACGTTAGGGACTTTCAAAACTCGACTTGATGTTTTCTTGGAGGAAGCAAGTGAATAGGACTGGCGAGCTTTGTTGGGCTGAATGGCCTGTTCTCGTCTAGATTGTTCTAATTGTTCTAATTAGACCTGTGTGCAGCAAATATTCTTTGTCTAACGTCTTGCTTAACATGCAACTCATCAGCTGTAAAGCACTAGAACTGCCTAATTTATTCACTGCAACCTTGCCATGTCAAAAAAAAAAACTGCAGATCTGAACTGAACAGAAAACAAATAACATATAGTGTACATCGGGAGATATAAAAAAAACATAAGAATATATGTGTGCTATGATCTTTTGAGGGAGTCTCAAAAATAAAGTGTTTTTGAAATTAAATAACCACTTGCTTAAAGTTGTTGCAGGTTAATGTAACAAATCACATCAGAGCACATTCGTTTGATTTTTTTCTTTTTTTTATTTATTATAGGCAGCTTTGATCTGTCAAATTATCAGAAAATTGAGCTCTGTCACAGACAGTAGAATTAACTGTGTTAATGGAATCAGCACATCATAAAAGATTTGTTATACAGTAACAAGAATCTGAATGTTTTGGCAAGGCATGGAATAATCCATCCCCCATAATCTTCATATTGTTTTAAATTGTAACATTTTCTCTTACCAAGGCGCAGTTATTTTTTCAATTTGCCATGTTCCCGCTATGCATTTTCTGTTTTGAGTATAGGAGGAACCTTTTCAGATTGGGTGCTTTCTGTCAAATTGTTCTCTAAATTCTTTGGAGTGGGTTTATGGGATTAAGTGGTGTTTTTTTTTTTTTTATATAAACGTAATGTCTGTAATAAGGTCTTTGATTAAGGCTTGTTCCCTTGAAGGCATATATTTTATTTGATTACTTTACTAGTTGGAAGATTAAATATTGTGCAAAACAGGGTTGAAAGACTGGTTGAAAGAACAGATTATTGTAAATATTTGAGAAAGATATTGGTGCTGTACCTAAGCGCACGTTTTTTAGAGTTTGGAATCTATCTTCTCTCTCTCTCTCTCTCTCTCTCTCTCTGAGTTTCTCCTGTAATAAGAGTTTGATTTTCAGAATTCTCCTTGCATTTAACATGTGTCTTACCAATTTTCTGTTTTTAAAGGAATACTCCCCCCAAGCATGATATTTTTATATTTTACTGGTCTCATGTAAATGTAATTTGTTTGATAACCAAGAAAAAACTTTTTATGTTTTCAATTGAACACAGAACTCTTGACTAGTGAATAAGGTGGGAGGTGGGTGACCCAATGTGAAGGGGTATTCTGTCTGTAGACTACTTTAATTTTCCAGAGGAATTTATTTACCAATATTTTAACAAAAATGCATGTGTTTTGCACCTTGTTGAGCATATGACTGGATGATTCAACATTAGGATTATTCAACACAAGTAACTGAGAATTTTTTCATGAACATTTTTGTTATTGTTTGCTGTTGTCCAGTGTTGGTCACCATAAGCTTCTCTTCTATTGGAAACATCTACATTTTCAAAAAAAATTGAGATTATTTTTTTTTTTCTCCGCAATCGCCTTAAACTATATTGGCCAAGTAAAATATACAATTTTTGGTTGGAGTAATCCTTTATCTCCTGCTGACGTTGTTTTGCTTTAACTAATAGTATTCTGTTTTTATTGTGCCTTTCCCATATTTAAAGTGCTTCACAAATATGCAAAGGAATACAATAGGAAAAAAGCACAGATGACAGTAACGCAAGATACAAACTAATATCAGACACTAAATACCTAATAATAGATAAATACTTGAAATTAATACGGTTAAGAAATAATGAACAAGAAAAAAGTAGAAAGCCATGAACAAATTACTCGATTTGTGTACTCTTACATGTAGGAATGTAAATGTAGATTTTGCAGTCACCCACAATGAAAAAGAACAATGAGTGTGTTTACCTGTGCTTTAATAACCCAATAATTCACAGAAAGCTGGTTTCTAAAATGCCATGTAAACATTTATTCTGGTTAGAGAAACTGGGATATCGGTCTCTGTGTAACAGGATTTTCCGCAAGGATCCCGGTTTTTTGGCTATGTAAAACCTTGATTAACCTAAGGATTTTGTAGTCCGTTGTATTTTGTTAGTTTCTTCCAGCAGCCATTCGTAGAAGTTTCCAAAACATGCATTTCCTGAGGCAAATGCTTAGGAAATCACATTATTTCTTCTCCTGTTTAAAATAATCTGTCTCAATATTTCAGAAATCGCTAAATGTATGTTGATTATCTGAATGTACTGTGCTAATCTAAGCAGTACAAACTTGGGAACAGTGTTATGTAGTCAGATTACTTTTTAAAGCAACAAGCTGCTTAATGCATTATAAATTTTAGTGAAATAAAAATGCCTGCATTATTATCCCAGCAGCCCTGGGTGTAAAGCAAGATGCTTAAGTACTGGTATGCCAGTCCTTTGCAGAGCACAATCAGATAGACAAGCAGAAAAGAGTGTGCTGCATGCAGTCTTCTAACTCGGGTTCTCAAGGTTGGTCCTGGTGACCCCCTGTGGCTGCGGGTTTTTGTTTTTAATTGGAATCCTGGGCTAATTAAATGAACTGTTATTGCCCAGATTCTGTTTTAGGAACAATATAGCAATTTGTAAGTTTGGTTTAAAAAAACAAAATGTACTAAGCAATTATATGGGAATAATTTTTTTTTTTTTTTTTTAACAATATTTTCATCTTGATGTTCATTCTATTTTACTGGGTGTTCTAATTGTTTAATTAATCCATTGTTTTCTAATTAGTGGGTCTGGCGCTGAAGTAGTTGCAGCCTTTCACAATTCAGTGTCATTTGCATGGGTGTCTGCTCTGCTCATTTTTAATTGTCATTATTACGATACTATGAAGGGAGCAAACTGCACGGAGAAAGAACAAAATGGAATGAAATCAACAAAAGAGAGAGTTAAGCATTTAAATCTATAGCAAAAATGAAATGTCTTATACTAAATGTAAAAATCATGCCGCTGTGCTTTCTTAATGTAGAATAAGAGAAGATAAAAAAAATACCAGCTAATAATTGGGATCAGTGTTATCAATTGTCACTGATGAGTCTAGTTGAAGCAAAAACCTGAACCCACAGTGGGCCCCCAGGACCGAGTTTGAGAACCCCTGCTCTAACTGAAACCTATAAATAAAGTGTCAGTTTAGTTTTCATCCATTTGCTTATATATATATATATATATATATGTTAAAACAGTTTCATCGAATGATGCAGCGGCCAGTGTTCATACTGTGAATCGTCGGTGGCTCAGGTCAAGGATGTGAAAAGGAAATGGATGTCATTGTCTTCACAGCACATGAAGGACTAAACTATAAAATATCAGAAAATTATCAGAGGCTTCATGCTTGTTTTCAGATGCACAGTGGCCAATGATGACATTTAACTTTTTTTTTTTTTTTTTGCCCAGTTAATGGCATTTTGCCAAAGGAATACTCCAGAAGCCTACAAATAGAGGTTTTTAAGAATCCAGTTTCTGCCAGATTACTCCCCTTTTCCTGGTTTTGTGTGTGCACACTTAATGAATAGGATAAGGCCAGATTTAGTTAAGTTTTAGAGCCAGACACTAGAAGGGCATTGGCCATTCAATGGCTATTCATTTGATGATTAATTCAGATCAAACAATTTCAGCCAGACCACCTCTCTCGTAAGCTGGTCATCTACTGCAATGTAAATGAACCAGACAGTCACCTCATTTAGAGATGTGAGCTCCTAACATTTTTAATTTCCATGTGACAATTAAGATTGCAGTTTTCAATGAATCAGCTAGTTCAAGTGCTCAATCATTGATGAGCTATATGTTAAGCACAGCAAACAAGGTGCAACACTATTCCATTGTCTCTGAAACCTACAATATCACTAGAATATCAGAAATGGTTCCTCATATACTCAAAATGCAGAACTAAAGATGAAGTTAAAGTACAAAATAATAATGTTGAACTCCATAGGCCTTGGAGCCTTGATGGCTAGATGGGGTAGTTGCCCCACCTGTCAATCAACATGTTGTATAATCACTTTCTTGACTCTCTTTTTGTTCATCTGTCTCTCAACGCACCACATCTTCCCACTAGTGAAGTGTTTGTCCCCAATTTTTAAATCATTACATTCTGTGAACCCCTAGCTAATGCTTAGCTTTCTACTTATTCCGTGAGTCCAATCTGGCCATGCCCCAGACTTAATTTCAAAGACAATGGTGACCATATATTTTCAAAATCAATACCTGGTTACACCTCCTCGTAGTAGCCCTATGTGTTCTGCAACCTTAAGTCCCTCTCCTTGGACTTTTGTACTGCTACCCCGGGAAAACAACCATCTCCCAGGCTACCACACGATTAGAAAACTGCCGGAGTAAAGCAGTTCAATGTCGAAAATCTACCGGGCAACGTGACCAACGCTTGTCCTTTTATTTGACCCCTCACCACAAATCCCACCTCAGCATTAAACTACAAGCCATATTACAAAATAAAGAAGAGGCAAAAGAATAACACATATATAGTTTACATATAAAAAAAAACAAACAAAACAAGTACATAGCAATAGAAACCACCCCTCCCGGTTTAGGACCGCGATGTCCATGAATAGGAGAAACCAGTTTGTCCAAATAGGTTTACTGCCCTTACTATTTTTGGCAAAGAAAAATCCTACCAGAATACGCCGGCCGTCGAGCCGATAACAAAAAAGTTCAATCCTACCGGTCCAAGTAATCGTCAGCGAAACCAAAGAAAAAAAGAGTCCGTCTTCAGAGACGCGTCTCCCTTGTGTCGCTGAGACTTCAAAAAAAAAAAAAAAACTTTTTCCAGCAGAGATTTTAATTGGCGCTACCTCGTCTCTTCTCTTTCCTCCACCACAAGATGTCTCTCTCTCTCCCCTTCTTTTCCGGTTTTTAAGTCTTCAGCACCAACCGCCCTAACCGTGTTATGACCTCCCCCTTAAAGGTGTATTTACAGTGTCCACTTTCCCTGCAATGCACCCCAAGGAGCAGTAAACTGCCCACGGAATAATAACAAATGTGGCATCCGCTAAAACTTGAATGGCTGCTTCTGTACATTGGCCCTCCTACTGCCTTTCCCTATAAAGGTCCAACCTGTTACTTACACTTTTTTGGCTTGATTCTGATTTCTTCCTTCTATCAGCCAAGTAGTCTTTCACCATTTGATCACAGCTAATTATTTGTGGTCACTGGCGCCACTGCCTGTTGATATTCAGTGACAACCAGTACATGTACGGGGCATACTTCCCCTTGGGAGTTCCTTTCATATCTGGCATTTTCTGAAGAGGCAATCCATCTATCCTAATCAAAGAGACTAACTCATAATTTAGTTTTAAAGGAACAATACTCACTTGCTGAGTGTTTATGTATATACTGTGATGAGAGGCCTACAACTCATTAAACAGGTCTGGCAAAGCTAAACACTTAAGGCTTCTTTTAATTTTCATGTGCATTGGTGCACACCCACATTCAAGAGGGGAGAAATTCAATATACCACGTAGAGACAAACACCTAGCAACCACTGGTTTAGTTCAAACCCTTGCCTCAACACAGTGTCAAAACAAATTGCTCTGTGTCTGCCCAAATAACATGGACAGTGCTGAGTGATGCATTTTTAAACTGCATTCAGGTACAACTTCATCCCTTTTTTCAGCAGTTGAGTATCATTCTACTCGCTGACATAGCATACCAATGCTAAATACCTGTATTTTTTTCCTGCTTAATTAATTAGCACAGAACTATTATCAGCATTTGGGAACTGAATAGTGTTCAACACATTTTTTGTGTATGAAAGAATAGTAAATAATTGCACAAATAGCATACTAATTGTGTACCCAATGTGGTAATGTAAATGTATGTATCCCTAAAAGTTGAAATATCCGCTCACATAAATACAAACAATATATTTTAAATATTAAACATTCTAATCTAAATTATTGGCTGGCAGTCTCACTACAAACAATTATGGTATACCTGCACCATAGGTTATTCTTCTCAGAGTTATAATAGAAGCTCCGGAGATATGTGAAATATACTTTCACAGTCAACATGATATAAGTGGAATGATTCTTTGTTTTCTTATTAACTAGCTGTGTTGTACAGCTTCAGCCTGAAAATTTCCTAAAACAGTAGGCCTTAGTTATAGTGCTGAGGATTAATTGGATGTATCAGAAGTACTATGTGAGTGCTTTCTGTATACAACATTTGTGCCCCTTGCTCTTGAACATTCCATACAATACCATTTAATTTTCTAAGCCTGCTTAATGTTGTGAAGAAGGACTCACACTCACTTACATTCAACAGCAACTGCTGGACCTGCGTCCCTCGTCTCCCAGAGCAGCGGGACTAATCGCCCTGCTGCCAGCAGAGCTACTATAAATTCACTGGGGAAGGAAAGCAGTAACCCGACTCTGCAACAACAAAAGAAGAAGATACACAGATTGTACCTGCCTTTAATTATTATGGGCAATGTGAGATCGCTGGCAAATAAAATGGCTGAGGTCTCAGTGCTGACCAGGAGCCAAAGAGAATAAAAACTCAACAGTCTTATGTGCTTCACAGAGATGTGGCTTAGAGATTTAATGTCATGTGGGTGGATAGAAGAAGGAACAAAAGTGGCAGAAAGAAAGTGGAGTTGCTGTTTTTGTGAATGAAAAAAGGTGCAACCCTGGACACATTACAGTTAAAGCACAGGTATGCAACCCCAATGTTGAGCTGCTTGCTGTTGGGTTCTGACCTCATTATATGCCAAATTAGTTTTCAGATGCCCTTGTGGTGACAGTTTACTGTTAGTCTTCACTAAGCACACCCTTTTGAATGTGAAATACTAACGAAAATTTCGAACTGAAAAAGAACTGCAATACAAACAGCAAAAACAGCAAAAAAACCAACAACATCTGTACATGCCCACAAGGAGAATACATTGTCTTAAAGGGGATAACAACAATAATTCAGTCTTATTTACATCTCCCCTCGGGAGCCACAGCAATCAGAAGAAGCACAGTATATTCTGTAATAAACTCACTACTGACCGTCCCCATTCTTTCATTTCGATTTCTGAGGACTTCAACCATGGTTCACATTCTTTCTGCCAATTTGTACCACTTTATGAACTGTGCAACAAGGAAAGCAGGACCCTGCACTTGTTATATGTCCAATGTTAAAGATGCATACAACTAGGGCTGGGCAAAAAATCGATTTCATCGATTTATCGATTTTGTAGTTTAAAGCGATTTTCATTTTGCAAACTCGAGTTTTTTGCCACAATAGTTTTTTCGGACTTTTCCGCGTTTCGTCCTTGTTGGTTACCGTAGCGTGATATGAGCCAGCCCCCGCCCCGCCTAACACAGTCAGAACAACATGGCAGCGTGTAGCGGAGAACTACTTCCAAAGAAAGGCACAGGTAATTCCGTAATTTGGAACTGGTTTGGTTTTGATGCAGCAGACGAAACACAGAAGAAGCCTTGCTGCAAAATGTTTCAAGGCTGTTGCTACTTTTCCAGCACCTGAGGAATAAACATCCCGAAGAATGGGAGAAGTGCAGCCGACTCCGTAGCGAAAATGGCTCCTCTAGCACACCTGCTAAAAAGAAAACTACACTTCCAGAGAGCTTTACAAACTGTGTACCTTATGATAAGAACGGAGCGCGATGGAAAGCGATCACGTTTTATATTGCCACAGACATGCTGCCAAGTTATTCTGTCGAAAAGCGAGGCTTTAATCACATGCTGAAAGTATTAGATGCGAGGTACGTTGTCCCCAGTCGCAAGTATTTCGCTGATTTAGCGCTGCCTCACCTGTACAATACAACTCAGGAAAAGATCCGCAGTGAGCTGGAGGAGATGCAGTTTTACTCAGCCACAACGGACCTGTGGTCCAGCTGGACGATGCAGCCATATCTGAGTCTAACGGTTCACTACATCAACACTAGTTGGACTCTGCGCAGCATCTGCCTTCAGACAGCGTATTTCCCCAACAACCACACTGATGACATAATTGCCCATGGCTTAAAAGACGCTCTCAGCTCCTGGGGACTTTCGGAGGAACGACTCGTCTGCATGACAACTGATAGTGGCACCAACATCATAAAAGCCCTTAAGGACAACAACTGGCCCAGCTTGCAGTGTTTTGGCCACAGACTCCACAACGCTATAGGTAAGAGTTGGTGTAAGAATAAATAGGTGTACATACTTGCACATTGTAAAGTACTGTTTGCTTATAATTTAATAGCCAGAACATGGTATATATTTCAACTGGTTTACACACATAGACTGGGTTACATAAATAAACCTGACTTTTCCTTAATCTGCATTCATTATACATTATGTATTAAACTGTGTTTAATACAACCTACATTGTTCCGTACAACCTACATTGATGCAAGCAAACTGGAAGTTGTCAAAAAAAGAGCGGTGTCTGAGATCTCTGCTCTCTGCAACTCTACCACAGAGGAAGCTGGTCCCTCAGCTGTTCAAGAGAACACCCCACCAAAAAAGAAAATGACTCTGGGTGCCTTCTTTAAAAACAGTGCACCATCCACCACGCCACACCCACAATCTGAGAAAACAAAAATTGAGACTGAGCTTGCAACGTATTTCCTTATTCCAGACATAGAGCCAGACACAGATCCTCTTGAATGGTGGAAGCTGCATCAGCCCAACTTTCCAAGGCTAAGCTTACTGGCTAAAAAATATCTTTCTATTCCAGCCACTAGTGCCCCCTCAGAGAGGGTATTTAGTGTGGGTGGAGGAATAGTTACTTGCAACCGGGCCTGCCTTAAGCCAGAGGTTGTGGACAGGCTCATCTTTCTTGCAAAAAATGTTTAGAACGAGCATGCACAATGTTTCAGAGATCTAACAAGCGCGTGTTTTGTTGTTATAGATAAAAGTTTACATTTGTTCATTCTTTGAGCAGGCTATATGTCTTCCACAGGCATGTTTCATTTTTTATATTCACACTATACTGAGAAGAGTTTATTTTTTTTAATTGTAATGTTATATGTTACAACATTTGTAATTATCTGATTTCTTGAACAGAAAATTTAAGCTACTGTGAAGCTGTTGCACTTTTGCTTAAACCTGGGTTAAAGCTTGAAATTGTTGAATGACAGAGCCTCATTTACTTTTTGTTTTGGGATTCTACGCATTTTAACTCTTGAGGACAATCATAGCAATAAAGGTGCACTTTTGACACTATATCTGATGTCTGCAGCCATTTTTTAAGTGCATTGGGGAAAAAAAATCGAAAATCGAATCGAAACTCGAATTTTTAGGCAAAATCGCCCAGCCCTACGGATACAACTAATTGTTTTGCCATCTTTAGGCTGATCGGACCATAATTTGATACAGCTCCTACCTGCATATGCTGCCAACCACTACTAGGACCATGCAGGAATGGACAATGGAGGCTGTGGAGTCTTTTAGAACATGTTGTCCCTTTCCCAGAATTTGCAGAAGGTTCCCCAGCTGTGTAAAATATCTTGTGTGGTCCGAGTACCAAAGAAAGGGTGTTCTAGTGATCCCAAGGACTTCAGACCAGTTGCTTGTACTTCATACATCATGAAGGCCTTTGAGAGGCTGGTCCTAAAACAGTTACAGCCCCTTGTCAGAACACCTGAATTCTCTTCAGTTTGCCTGTCAGACACATACAGGTTTGAAGGATATGCTCTGATCTACAGTACTTGCTCCACAGAGCCTGCTTCCACTTGGACAAAACCAGCATCATAGTCAGGATAATGTTCTTCAATATTTCAAGTGCCTATAACATCATTGAATCAAGGACTACTTAATCAACAAACCGCAATTTGTAAGGGACAGTATGGCAGAAATAGTGAGTGTTAAACTGGAGCATGTCAGGGAACTGTCCTGTCTCTCTTGCTGTTTACCCTTTACATATCTGGCTTCCGGTACGATACCACCGCTTGTCACCCATAGAAACGTTCAGATGACTTCTCCATCATAGGCTGCATTAAAAATAGAAACAAGGCAAGAGTACAAGAAAGTTGTGGAGGACTCTTTCTTGTGGTGCAGGGACAACAACCTGTAACTCAACATCAGCAAGACAAAAGAGCTGGTGGTGGACTTCTGGCATTCCAAGGAGCCTCTGAGACTTGTCTTCATTCAGGAGGAGGACATGGAAGTACCTGGGGGGTTCACATAAACAACAAGCTGGACTGGTCAACACAGTGAAACTGAACGAGAAGTGCAAGAGCAGGCTGTACCTAATTAGGAGACTTGATCTTTTGATGTATCCAGCAAGCTGCTAGAAATGTTTTATCAATCCATAGTATCCAGTGTGCTGGTCTACACTGCAATCTTCTGGGCAAGCACTCTTCTGAGTGCAAAAGAAGCACAATGCATGAGCATACTTATCAGGAAAGCCTGCACCATCACAGGGCGAACCCTGGACACACTATAATCTGTTGTGGAAAAGACGATGTTGGCAAAATCGGGTGCCATCATGGAAAATCTCTTCCAGGAGGCACTCTGTTGGAGCACTGTTAGCCACAGGCTCATTCCACCATGAATGAAGTGCCTCTTGTGGTCTTTTCTGCCCATGGCTATTAGGCAATTCAGTGTGTCCTCCAACATACTCTTCAACTTCATTTTGAAATATCACCACAATTATTTTTATTGATTGACTGTATCATTTATCCTTGAGTGTCTATCCATGTGTTTTGTGTTTCTGCTGATATATGAATCTGAATTTCACAAAGGAATTAATCAAATGTATCTAATCTAATCTACAAATAAAACGGGAACAATAGCTTGACAGTCCATCGCAGGGTATACACACACCACAGCCAATTTAGCATTTCCGTCTTCATGCTTTTGGACTGTGGGAGAGAACATGCAAACTTCATACGTGGAGGACCCAGGACATGAGCCCTGGTCTCCTTATTGAAAGGCTGCAGCACCACCACTCTGCCACCATTCCATCCACTCTTGAACATTCTACATACAATTGCACAGTAAAAGTAAAACATTCCTGCCATAGATCAGTTCTTGCTTTCCCTAGCAACTTGACTTTTGTTGATGGTTATTGTAAAACACAATTTTAGAGGAAGCAGTGTGTTGTTTTTTTTTTTTAATTCAGACAGATAATTGGTGGGAGTAGTGGGAATTGTGGATATTTACATATAGTTTCCCACTTTAGCATATCCTGTAAATAGATATATAGATACTTTATTAATCCCAAGGGGAAATTCACATGATCCAGCAACAGCATCCTGATAAAACACAATATTAAAGAGTGATAAAAATGCAGGTATAACAGACAATAACTTTGTATAATGTTAACGTTTACCTCTCCCCTGGGTGGAATTGAAGAGTCATAGTGTGGGAGGAACAATACTCAGTCTGTCAGTGGAGCAGGACAGTGACAGCAGTCTGTCGCTGAAGCTGCTCCTCTGTCTGCAGATGATACTGTTTAGTGGATGCAATGGATTCTCCATGATTGACAGGAGCCTGCTCAGTGCCCGTCACTCTGCCACGGATGTCAAATTGTCCAGCTCCATGCCTGCAGTAGAGCCTGCCATCCTTACCAGTTTGTCCAGGTGTGAGGCGTCCCTCTTCTTTATGCTGCCTCCCCAGCACACCACTGTGTAGATGAGGGCGCTCACCACAACCGTCTGATAGAACATCTGCAGCATCTTATTGCAGCTGTTGAAAGACGCCAGCCTTCTAAGGAAGTATAGTCGGCTCTGTCCTCTCTTGCACAGAGCATCAGTATTGGCAGTCCAGTCAAATTTATCATCCAGCTACACTCCCAGGTATTTATAGGTCTGCACCCTCTGCACACAGTCACCTCTGATGATCATGGGGTCCATGAGGGGCCTGGTCCTCTTAAAATCCACCACCAGCTCCTTGGTTTTGCTGGTGTTCAGTTGTAGGTGGTTTGAGTCACACCATTTAACAAAGTCCTTGATTAGGTTCCTATACTCCTCCTGACCACTCCTGATACAGCCCACGATAGCAGTGTCATCAGCGAACTTTTGCATGTGGTAGGACTCCGAGTTGTATTGGAAGTCCGATGTATATAGGCTGAACTGGACCGGAGAAAGTACAGTCCCCTGCGGCGCTCCTGTGTTGCTGACCACAATGTCAGACCAGCAGTTCCTGAGACACACATACTGAGGTCTGTCTGTAAGATAGTCCACGATCCATGCCACCAGGTATGAATCTACTCCAATTTCTGTCAGCTTCTCCCTAAGGAGCAGAGGTTGGATGGTGTTGAAGGTGCTAGAGAAGTCCAGAAACATAATTCTTACAGCACCACTGCCTCTGTCCAAGTGGGAGAGGGATCAGTGTAGCATATAGATGATGGCATCCTCCGCTCCCACCTTCTCCAGGTATGCAAACTGCAGAGGGTTGAGGGTGTGGCGGACCTGTGGCCTCAGGGGTTGAAGCAGCAGCCGCTCCATGGTCTTCATCACATGAGACGTCAGAGCGACAGGCTGGAAGTCATTCAGCTCACTACAACATGATACCTTTGGGACTGGGGTGATGCAAGATGTTTTCCAAAGCCTCAGGACTCTCCCCTGTTCCAGGCTCAGGTTGAAGATGCGCTGTAGAGGACTCCCCAGCTAAATGACGTTCGGAACATGGCACAGCAGGAAACTATTCAAGGGGGGGACCCTTTTCACTGCTACACTGCTAATCACATAAAACGGAGTACATGCGTTAGTGGATGTGTTGCACGTTGAAAATGGTCAGAGAACGTTCCGAAACTGAAGCTGTAGCTGACGATAAAGTTGAACATGATGACACAGAAGAACTTTTGCCGAAAAAAGGAGTCACGCCCGTTGCCTGGAAATACTTTTGGTTTTTAAAGGTCAAATGTAGACCATTATGTTTAAATGTCTGAATACTGTTTCTATACTACTGAATAATACTGCAAGCCAAGTTGTACTTGTTTTATTTTTTTTCAATACAGTGTAATGTACCTGGGTACTGTTTAATAGTGTGACGACATGTTGACTTTATTCTCGACATTTCCACTTTATTATCAACGCTTATGATGAGAATAAATTCAACATGTTGACTTTATTCTCTCCGTTTATGTCAAAATTAAAATCAACATGTTGACTTTTGTTCTCATAATTTGTCATTAAAGTACAGTAATCCCTCCTCAATCGCGGGGGTTGCGTTCCAGAATCCCTCGCGATAGATGAAAATCTGCGAAGTAGAAATCATATGTTTGTATGGTTATTTTTATATACTTTAAGCCCTTATAAACTCTCCCACACTGTTAACATTATTAGAGCCATGACAAGACAGAGATGACAGTTCTTTCTCACAATTAAAAGAATGCAAACACATCTTCTCTTCAAAGGAATGCGTGTCAGGAGCAGAGAATGTCAGAGAGAGAGAGAGCGTGAGAGAAAAGCAAACAATCAAAAAATCAATACGTGCTTTTGGGCTTTTAAGTATGCTGAAGCACCGCGATAAAGCAGCATTTTTTAGAGGAGCATCCATATCCTCTAGGCAAACAGCCCCTCTGCTCACACCTTCTCCGTCAGGCGCAGAGAATGTCAGAGAGAGTGAGAAAGACAGAGAAAAGCAAACAATCAAGCACCGCGCGGGAAGCATATCGTATATAATTGAGGAGCTTTAGTTAATAAGTAATACATGCTCTGATTGGGTAGCTTCTAAGCCATCCGCCAATAGCGTTCCTTGTATGAAATCAACTGGGCAAACAAACTGAGTAAGCATGTACCATAAATTAAAAGACCTAGTGTCCGCCGAAATCAGCGAACCAGCGAAGAATCCGTGATATATATTTAGACTTTCTTACATTTAAAATCCGCGACGGAGTGAAGCCGCAAATGTCGAAGCACGATATAGCGAGGGATCACTGTACAACATCGTAAACTAAACTTCATCATAAAATGAATACAGTGGAACCTTGGGTCACGACCGTAATTCGTTCCAAAACTCTGGTTGTAACCCAATTTGGTCGTGACCTGAAGTAATTCCCCCATAGGATTGTATGTAAATACAATTAATCCATTCCAGACCGTACAAACTGTATGTAAATATATTTTCTTTAAAGATTTTTAAGAACAAAAATAGTTAATTATACCATAGAATGCACAGTGTAATCTATACTAATAAAAGGGAAAGCCCTCACTCACTCACTCACTGACTCATCACTAATTCTCCAACTTCCCGTGTGGGTGGAAGGCTGAAATTTGGCAGGTTCATTCCTTACAGCTTCCTTACAAAAGTTGGGCAGGTTTTATATCGAAATTATATACGCGTAATGGTCATAACTGGAAGCAGTTTTTCTCCATTTACTGTAATGGAGATGAGCTTCAACGCCGTGGGGGAGTTTCGTGTGACATCATCACGCCTCCCACGTAATCACGCAGTACATAGAAAACCAGGAAGACCTGAAAAAAGCGCTGAAGAAAACATGCATTATATAATTGAGAAGGCAGCGAAACAATAAGAAGGGAGCGAGTGACATATACAACCATATTCATGAGTTCTGCTACTTCGGAAACAAAGCACGATGTAAACCTACACTTTAAAGTAAGTTCATAGACAGGCTGCCGCTGGCGTTTGTAATTTAGTGCCTGCCCATATAAGTCCGTCCGTCAGCGGCAATCCAATAGCAAACTGCCACGGGTAAATATTCACGGGTGAAGGACTGTGCTTATGGAGAGGAAGATGAGATGGTCAGGGTGGTGTTTGACACAAACTCAGCGAAACTGCGAGAGAAAGTTTTAAGTGCCAGGTCTTAGCTAACATTACATACAGCCGTGGACATCACACGAGATGCCACCAGCACAGCTGGGAACCTTCGATGCATGTACACCGAGTGGCTCACGTGAACTGGCGCGTGCACAGATAAAAGCAGCAGTTCCAAAGAGCTGAACAAAAACCGAATTACACAATTGAAAAGCCAGCAAAAAATATGAAGCGTCTCATACATACAAGCATATTCATAAATCCAACTACTGCGGAAACAAAGCACATGTTGGAAAAAGTCAATGTCCGCTAAAGGAAGACAGTGTAAAAAACCCGTGCATGCAGTGTGTCAGGTCTCAGATAAAGAAGAAGACGAGCTGTTTATTGATGCAGTAAGAAACGAATCGATGAATGAAACCTGTCATCTTTACAACGATTGACAAACACGGAATGTAACTTGAACACAACACATCCTACAAATATGAACCTGATTGAAAGAAATAATGATAATCAAATCCTTGATGACAGCAACACTCAGTAACACTCACAAAACAAATACTGTATATTGACAGTCATGTTATGTTATTTTTAAAATGTTCCCTTTTCTTTTCTAGCTTTTTAACACACTACTTCTCCTGCGATACGCGGGCACCACCTTAGTTTGAGAAGAAGTCTGAAAAATATGAGGTTAACACAGAAAAACATCACCAATTCAAGCTTTATGAATAATCGATTAGCCATCAATAATTGTTTTGGTAAAGCCATCCTCCTTCCATTTTATAATTTTTCCGCCAATAGCCATGATTAAATGAGCGGTAAATAAAGTAAGAGCAAAGCGAGGGTGACTTATTTAGGCAGGCATATATATGACAGCAACACTCATGACAATGTCAATCATGTTACGTTATTATTAAAATGTTTCCTTTTCTTTTTCATTACTTCTTTAACACACTACTTCTCCGCTGCGGTAGCGGGTATTTTGCTATATATATAATATATGAATGACCTCCAAAGAGCGCTGAGACTTGATATCATGAGCGTGTCTGCAAAAACTGTGGTCTCCTGCCCAGCAAAAGTCGAGCAGCCAGCGCGCGTGCATAGCTGTGCCGGCCTTTGAGGCGCTGACTGCGCTTCTGCCTTAAGTCAAAGTGAGCACTTTTAATTTTTTCATCCTCCCTGCGCTATAGCCCAGACAAGTGCAAACACGGGACCCCTTTTATACACCACGGCAAAATAATATTAAGGCGATTCACACTTTCTTTTGCACGTATCGATTATGAGATCCTCACCTCGGATTATGAAGACACGCACACGAGTGGAGGACTGACAGTGTCATCACAGCTGATTAATGGCAGGGACGTCTCACCAGTCTACACAAGACCCAACGCAACTGTCCCCAAAAGGCGATCATAACGTCAGAGAACACATCTCTCTATACTATATAAAAGAAAAGGCAACTTTCCTTTCTTTACACCTTTTATCCCAAACCAAAGCCTTTCTCTCTTAACAGTGCAGAGGACACAAAACTAATTTTCTTTAAATGCCGGTAAGGCACATTACCAGAGGCACAAATTTGAACGTTCACATAGAAAATGTAATTTCTATACCACAGCCGTCGTGTAGCGCCTTTCAAAAGGGATCTACTACCCAGAGATGATCCATATACATTTTAGCTGCTGTTAGTTACTTACCTGTTGTGTTACAGTCTTTAAAATATAGTTTACCTGAAACCACTCCAGTAGTGCTCAATGTACCTGTACTTCTTAAAGCGTTAATGTTTTACTGTTTAATAACTTATAGACTATATTTTATTATTTTTCCCTTGCACTCAGTGACCAAAGCTATACACACACATATAGACACATACAAACATACACACAAGTATATGTATGTGTATATATATGTATGTATGTATGTGTATATATATATATAAACACACACACACCCCTATCTACATTATATATATATATATATATATATATATATATATATATATATATATATTTTTATACACACACACACACACACACACACACACACACATATACATACATACATATACACATATATATAATTTGTGTGTGTGTATGTATGTATGTGTGTGTATATATGATGTAGATAGGTATGTATATATATATATATATATATGTGTATATGTAGATATGTATATAGATATGTAGATATGAAGATATGTATGCGTATATATATATGTATGTGTGTGTGTGTGTGTGTATATATATGACAGCAGCAATCCAAGCTGTGAGAAAACACTAAAAAGGAGGCGTGTCAGACGTTGTGGTACATTTTCTGATGCAGCTAGACGAAAAAACTTTGTGGCGCTGCCGCCAAATACACAAAACAATTACTTTGACAATCATGTTACATTATTTTTAAAATTTTACCTTTTCTTTTTCATAACTTCTTTAACACATGACATCTGCGAAGCGCTGGGTATTTTGCTATATATATATATATCACAGCGACACTCATAACAGTGACAAAACAATTACATTGACAATCATGTTACGTTATTTTTAAAATGTTTCCTTTTCTTTCTCTTTCCTTCTTTAACACACTACTTCTCCGCTGCCAAGCGCGGGTATATATATAGATAGATAGATAGATATGAGAACAACACTCATATCAATGACAAAACAATTACATTAACAACCATGTTACGTTATTTTTAATATTTTTCCTTTTCTTTTTGGTACCTTCTTTAACACATTACTTCTCCGCTGCGATGCGCGGGTATTCTGCTAGTTTTTATATATTTAAAGCCCCCTTATAAACTTTCCCACACTGTTAACATTATTAGAGCCCTCTAGACATGAAATAACACCCTTTAGTCAAAAGTTTAAACTGTGCTCCATGACAAGACAGAGATAATAGTTCTTTCTCACAATTAAAAGAATGCAAACATATCTTCTCTTCAAAGGAGCGCCGTCAGGAGCAGAGAATGTCAGAGAGAGCGTGAGAGAGCTTGTGACAGAAAAGCAAACAATCAAAAAATCAATAAGTGCTGTTGGGCTTTTAAGTATGCGCACCGAGATAAAGCAGCCGCAAAGAAGGGAGCAATGTGAAGGTAGTCTTTCAGCATTTTTAGAGTAGCGTCCGTATCTTCTAGGCAAACAGCCCCTGTGCTCTCACCCCCTCCATAAGGAGCAGAGAACGTCAGAGTCCGAGAAAAGCAAACAATCAAGCACCACTCGAGAAGCACATCGCATATCATTGAGTTTTATTTAATACGTAATACATGCTCTGATTGGGTAGCTTCTAAGCCATCCGCCAATACCGTCCCTTGTATGAAATCAACTGGGCAAACAAACTGAGGAAGCATGTACTTTACATTAAAAGACCCATTGTCCGCAGAAATCCGCGAACCAGCGAAAAATCTGTGATATATATTTAGATATGCTTACATTTAAAATCTGCGATGGAGTGAAGCCGTGAAAGTCGAAGCGTGATATAGCGAGGGATCACTGTAGAGCACAAAGAGTTCACTGCGAATGCACAGAGAGAGACTGAACACATGCAGAACTCATCGGCGCGTACAAACCAGAAGGGAAACTGACTTGTTCGTCACCTGAGTGTGTGGTTGTGAACAGATGCAAAAGTTTGGCGAACTTTTTGGTCGTAACCTGATTTGTACGTGTTCAGAGATGCTTGTGACCCGAGGTTCCACTATTTAATTTACTAGATTTTCTCATACCCCGTCATAAGTTACATAGCACATTAAATGCTTTGTGTTAAGTGTTCTCCAAGCCATGTTAAATCAGTACGTGCTTCTTAAACTGACTTCCTCTTGTACTGAGGAGACGCCAGCAGTGGTCGCTGCACAGAATACATTCACTTCATGATATTCTTGCTCCCTGAACATTTAGAATGCTAAGGTAAATACCTGATATAATTTTCATGATGAAATGCATTTTATTTTTTTATTTTTTTTTATTTTTATTTGGTGAATACTGTGTAATGCACCTGGGCTTGAAGTATTTAAGCAATAGTATTATTACTGGAAGTTGAACTATTATTTATTTTATTGTTATTATTTATTAGTTTAAATGTTATGAAGTTTAATGATGGTAAAGTTGTTTAAAAAGTCACTTTAACATGTCAGTGGACAGAGATTGTTAACATTAACAGAAAGTGTAGTTGGTTTACGAAAAATATTTACTATTCTTTTTCTAAGACATATTTAGTGCAATGCAACTTTTGACAAGCACCTCTGGATATTTTACTAAAGTCTAAATGCCTCTTTGGATGGTTGAAAATATGTTGTCAAAATTGTAGTTTATAAGTTTTTGCAAAATTTGTTCAATAAAAAGGTTCTATATTTTGAATGCATCTGTCATGCAATGTGATTCCTTCTCTTCATTAGTGCCACCCTCTTGAAAACTATCACTTTATGGGGCTATGCAAACCTGTATTAATACTTGTGTGCACATTTAAATGTTTTTTTGTACAATGTACAGTGCTCATGACAGTGGAATAGGTTAGTTTTAGCCAGTCTACTGCAGTAATTGCAGTGGAAAATGTGGTTAACATCCACTCATGCATGGGGAAAAAAATACCGTTTAATACCATGAAACTTCGCCTAGTCGTGGCGGTACTCCATCTGGATCCACAGCTTTGCTGGCACTAAGTCTCCTCAGCTCTCTTCTTTCCTCGGCTGCCGTAATTTTGGGTGGGCGGAAACTCTCTCCTATGCTGGTATCAGAGTGGGTTAGGGTGGTCAAACCTGTTAAAGAAGTTGTTCATCTGGTTTGCTCTCTCCGCATCTCTCTCAGTGGTGGCACCCCGCTTCAAGCTACAGCCAGTGATGATCTTCATCCCATCCCACACTTCCTTCATGCTGTTATTCTGCAACTTCTGCTCCAGCTTTCTCCTGTACTGCTCCTTCGCTGCCCTGAGCTGGACTCGGAGTTCCTTCTGGACACATGTGAGCTCATGCTGATCACTGCCGTTAAAAGCCTTTTTCTTCTGGTTCAAAAGGCTCATGATGTCACTTGTAATCCATGGCTTGTTGTTAGCATAGCAGCCTACTGTTCTTACTGGAACTACAATGTCCATACAGAAGCTGATGTAGTCAGTAGTGCAATTAACAACCTCCTCAATGTTCTCACTATAAGATCCCTGCAGGATATCCCAGTCCGTAGTTTCAAAGCAGTCTCTCAGAACCTGCTTTGCCTCAGGGGACCACTTCCTGAATGAGCATGTGGTTGTAGGTAGCTCCCTCACTCTTGGTTTGTAGTGAGGCTGAAGCAGAACCAGGTTATGATCTGCTTTCCTAAGCACAGGCAGCGGGGTGGCGCTGTATGCGTCTTTAGCATTTGCATACAGTAGGTCAATAGTCCTATTTCCCCGGGTGTTACAGTCCACATACTGGGAGAAGGCAGGTAATGTTTTGTCCAGCGTCACATGGTTAAAGTCTCCAGCGATTAGCACAAGCGCCTCGGGGTGCTGCGTTTGTAGTTTAGGAACAGCGGAATGGATGATGTCAACCGCTATCTCAACGTCCGCCTGATGGGGGATGTAAATAATAACAACAATGATGTGTCCAAACTCTCTGGGAAAGTAGTAGGGATGCAGACTTACGGCCAACAGTTCGATGTCCCTGCAGCAAGTGGAGATTTTAACGTTTACATGTCCAGAGTTGCACCACCTTGTATTCACATAGAGAGCGAGCCCTCCTCCTTTCTGCTTCCCGCAGGTACAGTATTTGCTTGTCTGTCCGCTAAAACTGTGCTAAACCTGGGTAGCCCCATGTTAGCATCTGGGATGTTAGTTGTTAGCCACGTTTCACAAAAACTCAGCAAACTGCATTCTCTGTAGGTCCTGACATTTTTCACCAGTGCAGCCAGTTCGTTGATCTTATTTGGTATTGAGTTCACATTTCCCAGGATCGCAGAAGGCATAATGTATAAATGGCAGGTTCCATCAGATTTGAATGTGACACCTTGATCTATAATCTTGTACTATTTCAAGGCTCAGGAGAGTTTAGATTAAAAGCAGTGTGGTATAGCAGTTCCACGGCTCTGAAAGAACGGTTATTTTATTAGATAATCCGTTGGCTGCGTCCATGTCTGTGGGTGCACTCACACAGCTGCAGGGAGTTGGTGAAGTATTTGGGGGCAAGACACACCTGCAGCTGAGGGTGCAGTCTTTCTCAATTGCTTTATTGGCTTCCTGCGGTGTGTGATTTGAGATGCTGCACCCACGGAGCTTTATAGGTATGGGCCGGCACAGGAAAGTGTGGAGAACAAAGAGAGATTATGAAAGGAAACAAACTAGAGAGAAATGAAGGCAGGTATAGTGAGAGTGCGGCATTGGAGGCAAAAAAGAGAACGGGCCACCCCGAGAGAGAGAGAGGGCAGCGCGGTCAGTGGTCCCACGGTGGAGCGACTGTGTAGCGGGTCGGGAGCGCTCAAGGTGGCATCCTCTTCAGAGATCCAAGGGACAACTGCGTGAGTGTGAAGGATGACAAGAGGACAGCTGACCCCAAGCGGTCTGGCAGATGCCAATGGCGGCAGCCTCGACAGGGGTTGGGATGGAGAGGACCATGGCTGCTGAAGTCTATGCCAGCTGAGCAAGCAATGGGTGAGCTAGGGAGATTAGGAAGGAGTTGTGCTCAATTCCTTTGACCCAGTGCCATTTATTCCCCTTTTTAGCCTTGCTTTTAATCACCAGATTCACTGTTTTTTATGGATTATTTATTTATTTATTTATTGGAAGCACTTCACTATTTTGTTTATTTGGATTCTTGAATAAAATGTTTTTAATAAAGCATTTAACACTTTGCACCAACCCGTTTTGCCTAGAGTGTTTTGTCTCCATCTGCCACACTCATCTAGTTACAATAGCAATCGTGTTGGGTTCAAGAGGCTTCTATTATGGAAGAGGCAGCATGGAGCTGGACCCGCTCCATCACAAGAAATACACAATGAATCTTGGTTTTCTTTAACACTAGAATCCCTGAAGCCTATGAAAAAATTGATAATCCTGGCCCACCTTAAATTCCTTTGCCCCTCTCCATCAATGTCTTTTGTTGTGTAAATGTGTCAGTAAGCATAAGCAGCCTGCTATCCCATCCCCTCCTTAATGGAGCTCAACTCTGGCAAAAAATTCTCCCAGCTCAAGACAAGGCTCCTTATCTGTGTGTGAGGTGCCTGGAGTCGTTATTTGGAATACATGCATTTCATGTGTGTTCATTGTCTACAAAGATCTAGGAAAGTGTAGGATGAAAGGAAGTGCAAGGCAAGAAATGCTGAACACAGACCTAAAGTAGAAACTTTTCCATGTTATACTAATAATAACATGAAGTGTATAATGTGTGAAGACTTTAGTCCAAATATCAGATAAACACCTGTACTTTTATTCAAGAATATATTTAAAGTAAAAATATATATATCATTCAGTTCACATGTTTTTGTCAATGATTTACAAACCCAAGCTCTAATGTCAATCAATAGAAAGCTAATACATATTCTGGATGGTGTAGAGATAAGAACTGCTGCTTTATAACCAAAAGGTTGCCGGTTCAAGGCACTTCACGTTTTCAGTAATGAGCTGCTACTATTACTATTACTGTAATATAATAACATACATTTGATTTGAGTCTGTAGCACTCGGTGTAAATTTTGGCTATTTGTAAAAGATACCGCTTTTTTTAATATCCAGTTTTATTCTCTCACTGACGTTTATGTGGAACAACAAGCTTGCCTCCATTCTTTTCACAAGAGCAGTAATGACCACAGTTGGTACTGTGGTTGATACCTGCTCAGAATTATTTGTTGTACTGGCAATCAAAGATACAATGTTCTGAGAATCCTATCAGACTGGACAAAGGCAGGACCATAGCAACAGACCGCTTCTTCACAGTGCTTTTGCTGGCTAATAGACTGCTGCACCGCAACCAGGACCAGACTGATAAGGTTATTCAGGCCAGGAATTCCAAGTCTAACTCAGGCCACAAAATATACGTCAGTTTTCTTGAACAGGCACAGACTCAAAAAACCAACAAATATTTTGTCTTGGAATTTTTTATAAATGAGGAGACAGTAGATTCAGTGTTTACACATGCATCTCGTTCTTAAATATTAGTCTCAAGACATCCTCAGATAAAGTGTAGAACAACACTTCATAAATGTAAACACGTCAAAATAAATCAACCATGTAGTTCTATAATATTTATATTAAAACAAAATTTTGCCATAGGTCCGAGATGACAGCAAATCTGTTGTTTTTCACATGTTCTGCATGGGTGTCTTTGTTATCAAAGGGCAAATTCTGCATGATAGTCTGATAGTGGTCACAGGGCCTCATTTCTTTGATTGCCAGTACAACAAGTAGTTCTGTCCAGGTGTCAACCACAGCACCAACCGTGGTGATCGCTGCACTTGTGAAAAGAATGGAGACAAACTTCATCAATTCAGAGAGGAAGGGGTAAGTTTGTTGTACCACGTGAATGAGACTCAGTATAAAACTGATTAAAAAAAGCGATAACTTTTATAAGTAGCCAAAATTTATACTGGGTGTTACAGACTCAAATCAAATGTATGTTTTTATTATAGTAATAATAATAATAGCAGCAGCTCACTACTCCAAACGCAAAGTGCCGGGTCTTTTAACCTTTTGGTTAAATGGCAGCAGTTCTTACCTATGCACCATCCAAGAATACATATTAACTTTCTGTCGATTGACATTTGAACTTGGGTTTGTAACTCATTGACAACAACATGTAAACTGAATTTTTTATTTTGTTTTTACTTTATCTTCTTGAATAAAAGTGTACGTGTTTATTGTATATTTGGACTAAAGTCTTCACACATTATACACTTCACGTCTTTATTAGTATAACATGGAAAACGTTTCTGGTTTAGGTATGTGTTCAGCATTTCTTCTCTCACATTTACTTTCATCCTACACTTACCCAGATCTTTGTAGACACGTAACGCGCTTGACATGCATTTATTCCAAATAATGATATACTGTATTATTTACCCTATACAACTCCAGGGACCTCACATGGAGATAAAGAGCTAGGCTTGAGCTGGGACAACTTTTTGCCCGATTTGAACTCCATCTAGTGGGTCATGGGATAGCAGGCTGCTTCTGCTGATCTACACATTTACAAAACAAATGACGCTAATGGAAAGGTGCAAAAGAGTTTAAGATGGGCCGGGATTACGAGTTTTTTATAGGCTTCAGGGATTCTAGTATTAATTCATTGCATACAGCAATATTTATGTCACACAAAATGAACTAATTGTGTACTGTAAGCTTTGTATAGATAAGAACAGGTTAAAAGAAATAATAGTGTGAACTACATACAGTGTCCAATTCCACTATGTTCTGTTTTAGGGGAACTCCTTTACTGAGTTGTGCAAGCATTTAAACTGACTAGGGCAGGCCTATTCAAATGGCGTCCCATGGGCCACATGTGACCCAGGAGCAACCTCTGACTGGCCCAGCCCGTGGTCCCGTCAGGGCTCCAGACTTAAACTAAAATTATCACAAATGCAACCAAAAATAGGTATGACTAATATAATTTCTACTTAGTTTGCCAGTGGCGAAGTGTCATTGAAACTTTAAAGCAGTATATTATAACAGATGCAAAAGGCTTTTATATATATATATATATATATATATATATATATATATATATATATATATATATATATATATATATATATATATATATATATATATTGTTGAGCGTATGTCCCGTTAACATATGTGTCGGATGCGGGCTCCCCTAGCATATCCCTGAGCTGCATGAAGGTTGTTTTATATCCCCCGCTGGGTATGAGGGAGTCGCGGTGAAAATTACATCAGAGTTGGAGATGCATGCGGGAAAACATTTCTAAGTACACAGCGCTGCCAAGGGGACGGCTCAATTTCAATGACAGGCTGGATATGATGCAACCGGTCATCAAAACCAAAGGTAAGCATGTAAAACATTTAAAATTCCTCTGCCCATCATATACGTCCTCTGTTACGAAGATATCTTTGCCCCGTGGAATTCAGTTGTCCCTTCTGACTTCGTGCAGGCACACTAAGGTGTGATTGTCACCAATCTCCTTGTGTTTGTGCATCTTTGCATGCTGTTTGTCTTTTGATTTAATGCATACTTCATGCAAAATACCGGCCTGTCCGTCAGTAAACATGTGCAAGCAGTTGCCTGCCCACTGTTTCGTCATACACAGCAATGTGATGAAGTCTGCATTTTAAGGTTGAAAGTGTATTATTGTCATTTTACCTTCCGTGAGAACCCTAAATCCAAAGTGGACTGTTTCATTTATGTTAGGTAGAATGCCCAGAGGGGACTGGGCGGTCTTCTGGTCTGGAATCCCTACAGATTTTATTTT
Organism: Polypterus senegalus; assembly: GCF_016835505.1. Lineage (NCBI taxonomy): Eukaryota > Metazoa > Chordata > Cladistia > Polypteriformes > Polypteridae > Polypterus > Polypterus senegalus. Next base: position 107,359,996 of record NC_053166.1, read on the forward strand.
TTCTCCACCCGTCTGGAGTTTTTTTGTTTTTTCTGTCCCCCCTGGCCATTGAACCTTACTCTTATTCGATGTTAATTAATGTTGATTTATTTTGTTTTCTTATTGTGTCTTTTATTTTTCTATTCTTTATTATGTAAAGCACTTTGAGCTACTGTTTGTATGAAAATGTGCTATATAAATAAATGTTGTTGTTGTTATTTTACCAGGGTGCTTAGTGATCGACAGCAGACAGTAAACATTGTTAAAATGGCAAAATTGTACTTCGTTAGTTATTACTTCAGTCGTTTTGGCGTGTGCACAATATGTTCTGTTACTAATAAATTCTTCAACGGCAACTCGTCAACAAAGAAACCTGGAAAATTATTTAGTAAAAATAATAATAGTAATAATTACTTGACATCCAACAACTCTGTACAAAGACATATTAAAATAAATGTACTAATCCACTTTCATTCCATATGTGCAGCTTCTGGGGTAAAAAAAAAAATTCAACAGGAAAGGCATTGTGGAACTCAAATTTAAATTGTGTCATATCATTGATTAGAAACGTGCGAATAAAATAGTTAAGTTCCATTAAAAAAAAAATCCCTTGCCTGTCATGACCACCCCTTTTAAATTGTGGGAGGGTCTCATATTTCAAAAGGGAAACAAATGTAATTGCTAGTACTGTGCATTTTTTTATTTTTATTTTATGCACTATGAGATGTGAGCAAGATGTTTGTTTTTTTATTTCAAAAGTGGGGAAAAAAGTATTGCTACTACTTCAGATTCTATTCAGTTATAGCTTTTTGTTGCTTTTTTTAAATACATTTTTGATATGCCTGTGTCAGGTTTTTAAAAGGGAAGCAATGAATAAACATTACTTGTTTTTAAATAGATTAATTTCTGTAAAAATTAAAAATTTGTCATTACCTGCTGGCTTACCGCCTGCTGAAAATGTCTGGCCCAGCTAAATTTCTTGGTGTGAAAATCTGGCACAATTGAATTGCCCTGGACTAGGGCATACCGTTGTTCACGGCATGTGTTATACATATGCCTTGAACTGAGCTAGTATGCTGTATCTGCTTTTCTGCGTTTGGTCTTTGCAATCCAGAGTATAGCAACACATCCCAGTCTAAACTCAAAGGGGGCATCCCAGTTTTCCGTAATACTATATATATTTCACTACCAAACTGCCCTCCCATCTCCCCATTCTTTGAAGTTTGTGTATATACAGTAAGAGCACTTGACAGTTCAGTCTGACTTGAATTTGAATATATTTTGTACCGCATTGTGAGCAGTAAGAAGAAGCCAACAGAATACATGTACCCAAGGAGGCCACTTGCTAGCATTGTAGTCTTTGAGTTCTGACCTAATTTTATGCACTTCCCATCTCATTTTCTGTGCAGCTCACCACTTTATCTTTTTTTCTGTGCAGGACATCTGCCCTTTTTGACTCTCCACCAGCCATATTTCTCTGCATGATTACAGCATCAGCTTTTTTGGTGGCGCTGTTCTGCTTGGTGCCATTCATTTGCATGACCTGCATTTTTCCAAGTGAGCACAGCTGAGACAAAAAAGGATGTGTTGCCTAAGAATAACCCACTCACCGCAGCTTTATAATTGACAAATAACAAGAAATAAAAATTTTGCTTTTTCCAAAATGTCACCAAATTTTAATTAAAGCCATCAAGGCATTTTTGATATTTTGGTTTGTTTACTTTTACTACAGTAAGGGGGCTTTTACCCCTAAATTTTGATATGTCAAAATTTGCTTTCTTAATGAATACCTACTGCACTCGATGTACCATCCTGACAAATTTCAGCTCTTTAACTAAATGGGAAATGGTGTTTTTGTTAATGAGTAACAGGTGCATTACTTCAGACTTTCTGTAAGTGTGTATTTTTATAAATATTGTGAATATATTTTAAGAATCTTAGAATGCTAATTACTAAATAACTTACTGTGATGGAGTTGATCACCCCTTCTCAATCCAGCAGGTTTTCTACAGTGAACACTAACTACATCATACATGAAAAAATAAAAATTGGCTTGATTTGCAGATTATGCTTATATTAAGCTTCATTTTTTATGATTGCAGGAAAGAAGAGCCTTGGAAAGGAAGGCTACAGAGCTAGAAGAGGAGCTTAAGGTGAGGAGAGTAAATAATAGGAGATTGCATAAATGGCTGGGGTTTATTTGTTAAAAGACATCGTACATGGCACTCTGACATTTTTTTACCATGTCTTTTTTTTCCCCTGTCATGAATATGGATCTTGATACTAACTTGTACCTTGCCCTCTTTCCTAGGTTCTGGCAGACCTACGAGCTGATAACCAGAGACTAAAAGATGAAAATGCTGCATTGATCCGAGTCATCAGCAAGCTTTCAAAATAGCAAAGAAGTACTGAAGCTCATCAAACAGAAGACCAGATAAGCTCACAGTGACCCTTTCCTACTTTCTGGTCACTTGAAGGCAGGAAGCTTTCTATTCCTTCCTTGAGCACTGTTTTTGTGAAACACTGGTTTCACTGATATGCAGTGTAATCAGCAAAGACTGCCATTAACTGCTTATGAAGCCCCTCTCTACAAGTACATTTCATTGTATAAAATGTGTCTATACATCAGCACTGCTTATAGCTATCAACCAGCATGTTGTATTTACTGTAGGAGACAATGTAATGGAATCTTAAATGCTCTTGGACAGTTTTCAAATGGTCATGATATTTTGTGTATGTGTGCAGAAACACAAGTCTGCATGTCCATCATAATTGGAAGGGCAGAAATATAAAGAACCATCCCTCACCCTCCCATTCTCACCAGCATACTTTTTTAGAAAGTAATTTGTGAGCAAAATGTTAATTGTGAGGTCTCACTTCTTGTTTGTTCCTACCTGATTTTACTCTCTGCTCTCACAGTTTGCAGGCCGCCTGGTGGCAGTCAGTCAGAAAGAATGTAAATTCACATTTTTTTTGTTTTGTTTTGTTTATTGGAAGCCCTGAACAAAGTGTATATACAAGAAACCTAGAGAAAATTATTTGAAATGTACCTCTAGGGGTTTTAATTGCATTTTTACACATGCAGCATTTATTTCTAGTTTACTACATTATTGGGACTTTGGGCAGTTTTGTATTTTGCACAGTTTAATTGATCTCTTTAAGCCTGTGGGAAAGGTTGTGCTTGTCCCTAGTGATGCTTCATAAATAGATTCGTTTTACTTTGACTGGTTTGGTAGGAGCAACATCCTCTTACCCATTTTTTATTCTCCAGGTAGCTGCCTCTGATTGAGTATACTAAATGGTTTTCAATTTTGGTGTACCTCTCTTTTTGAGATTGTGAGAAGAGTGGCTTGATAGACAAGGGCAATGGTGGTGAAGTTTGTGGTGGGCTCACAAACTAATAATGCTGGATAGAAAGTTTCCTGAATTGCCATTTTCCAGACTTGGACCTTCCCTGCATCAGTATTCTTATTTTTTTTCTTTTCCTTTCATTAGCTCCTAAATGTCCTGCAGGGGATGGCAGAGAATCAGCATCTGATCTTCTTGGGGGGTGATTCTAGTTTTACTCTCATCCAGGCAACAGTGCTGTCCCTGGGCAGTGCCAGTGTTAGTGTTTATCTCCCAGAACATGTTTGTATTTTCATTTTATCTGTCTGATATTTTTACAATTGCATTGCCAAAAATGAATCTCTTGGTGACCAACAGTAACTATTATGCATGTTATTATTTGCACTGTAATATTTTATGGTCTTCGGTGAATAGAAATGTGACCTTTATTTTATGTTTTTCTTTTTTTAGGCAAAGAAAATCACTGCTTTGATATTTTTATTATATTATTTTTATTTCTGAATGCTATTTTAGAGACAACTTCTGAGGCAGCCTTTCACGTGTTTGTATCTCTTCCTGGCCATGGCAGTGTTTTCAAGAAATTGTTTGCCAAGTTACACTGTCTGTTACTAGGTTTGATAATACACTTGCCAGCGCCCCTTGGTGCCACACAACACGTGTTAATGCTGTCCTCTGAAGACACTCAAGTTCAAAAAAAAAATGTGAATGGTATTCACTGGTAGCCTCCCCTTCTTGGTGGGGAGGGGGGGGGGTTTAACACTTTTCTGCTGGATTAATGTCTTTGAAGACCTGCGGAGTTTCTTAACACACTGGTGTTCTTCCCCTGTTTTTTTTTTTTTTAAAGTGTTTTGGTCATGCCAAATCTTTATTTTTATTTTTTTAAGCATTCTTCATATTTGTGCCTAACTACCCAAAGTGAAAAATGTATTTGTGGAGTGAAATGTGAGAGACTCAGGGATTGTCAGCAGGACTGTTATTTAAAGTGTATTTTTACATAAACCATTTATTGTAGCCTCTTGAGTTTCCTATGTGAATGGACTAAATTGTTTGGGGTGCAATCTTCTCACTGACTAAGTAAAGGGTATAGTTTGAACATTGTCCAAGTGAAATACTGAGTGCAAGAACCAATAACTTATGACCCCTGCTCAGTTATTCCTGCTGTCTCAAAGCTGTCCCTCAAGACTAACATGCTAACTACGAGTGTGGCATTCACTTAAACTGTCTTATTCTGCAGTTAAATGCAGTCATTCTGCCAAAAGCCCCCATGATGTCAGTATCTTGTGTCCCATGGACCAGACATAAGTGCATTACAGTCAGGTAGCAGGTGCCAGTGGTTGCCTAAAGAAACTCTGCATGTTTCAGACCAGTATTTGCTATCTGGCAAGGACTGAATTTTTCATTTATGTGTACTGGTTAATAGTTAAACCTTTTTTTAACACGCATTGTTTGAATCTTAATGTGCAATAAAGGCATGGAAACTTGTTTTTTTTTATACAGAAAGGCAAAAAGAAAAAATATACATATATGAATATAAATCTCTATATTGTTTTTGCTGCAATGCTGCAGCAATCTTTAAGCACAGAAACAAGAATAAAATTATTGTTGTAATGTTGTCCTGTGTGTAGTGTTTCACTGGAAAGCATTATTCAAAATGTATCTGGCTCTGCCAGCATGTTATCTGAGGATTTATCCGAGTTTGTATGCAATCCTGAGCTACAATGGCAGAGCCTTCAAATTTTACTGTAGTGACATTTGACAGTTAAAAGGGAATTAAAAGCCCCTCAATTCAGAATGATGAGGTATGGGAGGCTGTTCTGGATGAATTTGGTGCTGTGCCAACACTTGGCATAATCACAAAAAACTTACTCATTCTGGGCCATTTTAGAGTCCTCAAACAATCTAAAATAAATGTATGTGTGTTGTGAGAAACCATGTTGTGAATAAGGCAAAGTCTCAAATGGTAAATATACTATTCATTATGTTAAAGTTCTCACCCTGTCTGCATGGGTTTTCACCAGTTTCTTCCAACGTCCCAAAGACATGCAAGTTAATGTTGAATGACAACACTAAATTGGCCCAGTGTAGGTCTTAGTGAGATTGTGCCCTAAATTGGACTGGAAACTCACCTGGGGTGGGGCTGGTTTCATCCTTGCAGGGATAAACCCTGGCCTCCAGTGACCTAATTTTGGAATAAATGCTTTTGGAAAATGAGCGAATTTAAAGCAACAGTGATTGAAAAGATGTAGATGTCTTACTTGAATTTAAAAAATTGCAGATTTAAAAAGAATAATTTGTTTGCCAGTTTCATGTGTTTAGTCTTAAAGTGTATTTGTAGTGAGAAGTCAAGCAAAATGACATCTCTACACCCTAGTACTTAAAGCTTATATGTATGTATCTATTATGAGAATGCTTTAATGCCTTTAGAGTTTTGCTCCATTCAAAGCCACACATGAAGTGAGTTCTACAATTCAATATTTTTTTGCAGTCAATGCAGAGAACAGTTCATCAATGAATGCAAACAAAAAATGTGGCAATGTGTACAAGGGCCTTCTGTCTGTCTATGATATAACCCCAAAAGGTGCTCAAACACTGGTAAGAGAGTTGACACCACAACCATTCCATTTTATAGGTTTATCAGGTCATTATTGTCAACAAATGTACACAAAGCACTGAAATTCTTTACTTCCATGTGCTAATCAACATCAGACTCTCCAGCGCCATGATTAGTGAGCATTACCTTACCACAAAATGTCTGTCTTCCTCATGTTAAAAATCTCTGAACATATTTACATTTAATGGTTGATCTATATATAGATCTAAATAAAAATTACACTTAAAAGAGATTACAGAAATGTCCACAAAGTCTGTATTTGTAATATGAATATGCACACACGTATCTGACTAACACCCAATTATTTCCCACATGTAATATACAGTATGTAATACATTTATTTATGAGAACTACTTTTTCTGATTTTTAACATGAAATTGAACAAAGTATTTTAAAAGTTTAAAAAAGAGAATGTTAATCCACTTTTTTTTTGCAAACCTGCTTAATCCAATAGAAAAATCATACAAATTAGTTAATTCACTTCTGTAATACACTTGATAGCTTACATAGCTTCTTTAACACTAGAATTACCAGAGCCTACAAAAAAACTTGTAGATCCGTCCCACCTTCTTACCTCTCCGTCAGCGTCTTTTGTCCTGTAAATGTGTGAATAAGCAGCAAATGGCAAGCAGTCTGCTATCACATACCCCCCACCCCGCACAGTTGTCTCGGCTCTAGTCTGTTTATCTGCATGTCCATTGCTTAGAGTTGTATAGAGTGAGAAGTCAAGCAAAATGATTATAAATACTACTAGCAAAATACCCGCGCTTCGCAGCGGAGAAGTAGTGTGTTAAAGAAGCAATGAAAAAGAAAAGGAAATATTTTGAAAATAACGTAACATGATTGTCAATGTAATTGTTTTGTCACTGTTGTGAGTGATGAGTGTTGCTGCCATATATATATATTTACACACACAAACATATATATATACATATCTATACATATACACATATATACATACATATATACAGTATATATCTACATGTATACACATACATATACATACACACACATATATACACACAAATACATATATATATATATATACATACACACACACCTATATATAAACATATATATACATATACATACATATCTACATATATACACACACAGCTATTTCGTATCAGTGCAATACGCTGCTTGTTAAAATGGATAACTCCGCTCTTACGTGCAAGTCTGCGTGGATATTATGAACTATCGTATTTGTTCATTTAAATTTTAAATAGAAGAAATTTTTAATTTGGTCGACAGAAATATCTTTGGTAGGAATGGTAAAAACAGACAGGAATATTATTCCTGAAAAATCAACTGAAACCTTAAACAACTTATAATATTTTGCTCTCCATAAAAATATATCCTGTCTAAATTATACAAGTTAGAAATAAAGTAAACGTTAAAAGAACAAACATTCAAATTTCTTTACTCTTATGTAATTTTATATAAAAAATAAACTTAGATTTTAAATATCCCAAAAGATTTTGCTCTCCATAAAAATATATCCTGTCAAAATTATACAAATTCAAATATGAACATGCTGCATAACAAAACCTGGAAATATAAATAAAATGTGTTCCTTTCAGCAATAACAAATCAAATCATTCAGTTGTCTTTGCTCATATGTCATTTTAGAGCTGGACGCCTGGCATTTTTTTTTGGCAACAAGTTTGTTTCTGTTTGGTGTGAGGTTCTGTGTTGTGGAGATTCTCAGGATGGATTGCAGGTGCTCATCAGTGAGGCGACTCCTGTGTGCTGTTTTGTTAGTCTTTATCACTGAGAAGAGCTTCTCACACAGATATGTGCTACCAAACATGCACAAGGTTCGAGCCGCATGTAGACGGACTTTTTTTGTTCTTCAAAGTCACCAAAGCGCCGTGCAAACTCAGTGCGCTCAGTTTATCAGCAAAGTGCGTATTTGGGAACACCGTAGTGACGACTTGGTTTAACATTACTTGGCAACAGGGAAAGTGGGGCAAATTGCACTGGTGCATTTGTGTCTCCCATAAAAGCAGCTTCACTTGAAATCACTTTGTGATTGTGCACGGTAAAACGTCCGCTGAAGTGTCAGATTCTTATTTAATTCTTCTGCTTTCTGTATCTTCTGCATTGCATTCAGGTTACCCTGATGTTTTGTCTCATAGTGCCGTCTTAGATTAAATTCTGTAATTACAGCCACATTAGCTCCACAAATGAGACACACGGGTTCAGTAAACATATACTCAGCCTCCCATCGGTTTTAAAGGCTCTATTTTCAGAATCAACTTTTCTCTTCAGCATCGTGTGAGCTAGCTTCGCAATAACTTGCAGCATCATAAGCTAGACTTGATTAACGCGTAAGTGTTGGCAAGGCAGCTGAAGCGCTGCATTATGGGATCTGTAGTTTATTGTGTTACCAGCGCTTCATATACCGGGCCATTAATAACAATAATACAGTATATAAAATGATCTCGGGCGGATATAATTACGCCGGGCGGATGTGGCCCGCCCTTGAGTTTGACACATATGGACTAAATAGAACTTGAAAAGATATATTTTTCAAATGTGATCGCGCAATTCAGATAGAGTTGACGCGCACTACAGCCTGCATGCCTCAATAAGTCATCCTCCCCTCGCTCTTACTTTTTACCGTTCATCTAATGAATACACTGAGTATGGCTTTACCAAAACAATCATTGATGGCGAATAAAGTATCCATTATTCGAGTATGTAGATCGGGTATATATATATATACCAGCGTATCATAGCGGAGAAGTAGTGTGTTAAAAAGCTAGAAAAGAAAAGGGAACATTTTAAAAATAACGTAACATGACTGTCAATATACAGTATTTGTTTTGTGAGTGTTGCTGTCATCAAGGATTTGATTATCATTATTTCTTTCAATCAGGTTCGTATTTGTAGGATGTGTTGTGTTCAAGTTACATTCCGTGTTTGTCAATCGTTGTAAAGATGACAGGTTTCATTCATCGATTCGTTTCTTACTGCATCAATAAACAGCTCGTCTTCTTCTTTATCTGAGACCTGACACACTGCATGCACGGGTTTTTTACACTGTCTTCCTTTAGCGGGACATTGACTTTTTCCACGTGTGCTTTGTTTCCGCAGTAGCTGGATTTATGAATATGCTTATCAGGCGCTTCATATTTTTGCTGCCTTTTCAATTGTGTAATTCGGTTTTGTTCAGCTCTTTGGAACTGTTGCTTTTATCTGTGCACTCGTCAGTTCACGTGAGCCGCTCGGTGTACATGCATCGAAGGTTCCCAGCTGTGCTGGTGCCATCTCGTGCTATGTCCATGGCTGTATTTAATGTTACCTTAGTCCTGGCACTTAAAACTTTCTCTCGCAGTTTCGCTGAGTTTGTGTCAAACACCACCCTGACCATCTCATCTTCCTCTCCATTAGCACAGTCCTTCACCCGTGAATATTTAGTGGGAGTTTGCTATTGGATTGCCGCTGACGGACGGCCTTATATGGGCAGGCACTAAATTACAAACGCCAGCGGCAGCCTGTCTATGAACTTAATTTAAAGTGTAGGTTTACATCGTGCTTTGTTTCCGAAGTAGCAGAACTCATGAATATGGTTGTATATGTCACTTTCGCCGCTTCTTATTGTTTCGCTGCCTTCTCAATTATATAATGCATGTTTTCTTCAACGCTTTTTGGAGGTCTTCCTGGTTTTCTATGTACTGCGTGATTACGTGGGAGGCGTGATGATGTCACACGAAACTCCGCCCCCACGGCGTTCAAGCTCATCTCCATTACAGTAAATGGAGAAAAACAGCTTCCAGTTATGACCATTACGTGTAGAATTTCGAAATGAAACCTGCCCAACTTTTGTAAGGAAGCTGTAAGGAATGAACCTGCCAAATTTCAGCCTTCCACCCACACGGGAAGTTGGAGAATTAGTGATGAGTCAGTCAGTGAGTGAGTGAGTGAGGGCTTTGCCTTTTATTAGTATAGATATTGTTATTTGGAACACATGCATTTCATGTGTGTTTCGTGCCTGCAACGATCTATGTAAACACATTGTTAAAACAGAAACGTTTTTCATGTTTTAGAAATAATTGACAAAATGTAGACATGAAGTGTATGAAGTGTGAGGCCTGAATTCCAAATATCAAAGAAACAGTTTCACAAAAGGTACAAATATAACAGAACAAGTGAGCTTCTATTCAAGAATATAACTGCAGAAAAAGAATCCGCGTTAGGGTGCGACATTGACACATATTTGTTACAATCGCTTCGGTGGCGCAATGGTATTAACTGTTGACTGGTAATCAAAACTTCACGGGTTCGATACCGGACGAGTCCGTTTTGAGAAGTGAACAGCACGTATTCTTACTATTTTAGAATAAAAACCATACATTTGATTCCAGTCTGTAACAGCCGGTGTAATTTGATACTTATATAAATTAGCTTTTTTTTTAATTCAGTTTTATTCTCTCGGCCGCATTCACGATCCCAAGACCCCAACATTGCATTTGGCACTGCTGTTTTCACATAATGAAGGTATCATTAATTACAGGAAGTCTATAAACCACGGCAAACAGCAAAGAAGGGGAGCTGCACATTTCGAACAGTTGCAGTTCAAAGCTGCGAAACGGACACTTTGTAAGGCTCGGACACAAGAACATACTTTTAAGAACCGTGGCAATGCCCCCACCATGACGAGTCAGCCGCGGAGAGTTTAAAAATGAATAACGTAACGGTACCAAGTCAGTAAAACATGAAGGGTCACCATTTAAAATCCAGGTCTCAGTGATGAAAAAGAAATCCAGATTATTTGAGGTAATAAAAGTTTTATTAGACACTGATCTCACGTTCAAGAGAGCAACCTAGAGGTAGATGAGCTCATTGCGGGGTGAGCACGGGTGACCATGCAGAGATTAGCAGCGTTTACTGCCCGAGAGCTCACCAAGGAGGAATGATGCCACCTTGAAATGGAGAACTTCAATCCGGTGTCCAACGCCCATGAACCAGGGATGGAGTCCTGTGCAGGAGAAGATGGGTCATAGACAATTCACAGGCATCAGGAATCCAAGCTCTGGGACTTGAGTCGGCATTGTTTAACAGCAATTCCGGCTCTTTTTCCATGACGGCAGCAGGTGCGTTTGCGTCTCCGAGGGGCATTCAACTCACTGATACAGGTGAACACTGCCGTCCAGGTGAAGAGGTCAGGAGATGAATAAAACAAAGGTGGAGGTTCACATAATATCCCACCAGGAGATGAAAATTGAGAGGAAAGCAAACCAGAAAATATGTCAAGTAAAGAATCACGATCGTAGGACAGTGATCGTTGGGATAAACTAAAACAATAAAACAAAGTTAAAACATAGATTAGCGGACGGCCAGCCACATATGTTAATGTTTTGGGCACATGCACCATCCTTACATATGCTGTCCATTGTATGTAAGAGCCAAATCAAATGATATTTACCTTTATTTATCTACTTACTTCCTACAGCGTAAAGTCACAAGTAGAGTGCAGAGCTTCCCATGTACATATACAAAGTACGGCGATGGCAAAAGTGCATTCTTGCTCCGATGTAGAACCCGTCGTCATGATCTAAATTGACCTCTGTTATAGTGCGTCTTTATGTAAAAATAGCAGTGTCAAATGCAGGGGGAATGTTGGGATCGTGAATGCGGCTGAGAATAAAAATGAATTAAAAAAAAAAACAAAGCTAACCTTTACAAGTATCATAAATTGCACCGGCTGTTAGACTGGAATCAAATGTATGTTTTTATTCTAAAATAGTAAGAATACGTGCAGCTCACTTCTCAAAACAGACTTGTCCAGGATCAAACCCGTGAAGTTTTGATTACCAGTCAACAGCTGATACCGTTGATAAAATGGACACTAGGGTGATAAACTGCTTTTTCTTTTGCATTGCTAATTAAAGAACCTGCCAATATCCTTTGGTTATAAAGATGATAGGAATGAAATGCAGCCTAATGGAACCTACTAATGGACAAAAATCCTCCTGCCACGTGCAAAAGTTTGCTGACGACACTGCTATCGTGGACTGCATCAAGAGTGGGTAGGAGGAGGAGTATAGAAACCTAATCAAAAACTTTATTAAATGGTGTGACTCAAACCACTTACACCTGAACACCAGCAGAACCAAGGAGCTGGTGGTAGATTTTAGGAGACCCAGGCCCCTCCTGGACCCCGTGATCATCAGATGAGACTGTGTGCAGAGGGTGCAGACCTATAAATACCTGGGAGTGCAGCTGGATGATAAATTGGACTGGAGTGCCAATACTGATGCTCTGTGCAAGAGAGAACAGAGCCGACTATATTTACTTAGAATGCTGGCATCCTTCAACATCTGCAATAAGATGCTGCAGATGTTCTATCAGACGGTTGTGGCGAGCGCTCTCTTCTACGCGGTGGTGTGCTGGGGAGGCAGCATAAAGAAGGACGCCTCACACCTAGACAAACTGGTGAGGAAGGCAGGCTCTATTGTAGGAATGAAGCTGGACAGTTTAACATCCGTGGCAGAGCGACAGACGCTGAGCAGGCTCCTGTCAATAATGAAGAATCCACTAAACAATGTCATCTCCAGGCAGAGGAGCAGCTTGAGCGACAGACTTTTGTCACTGTCCTGCTCCACTGACAGACTGAGGACATCGTTCCTCCCCCACACTATGCGACTCTTCAGTTCCACCCTTTGGGTTAAACATTACCATTATACAAAGTTATTGTCTGTTTTACCTGCATTTTTATTACTCTTTAATATTGTTTTTTTATCAGTATGCTGCTGCTTGGAGTATGTGAATTTCCCTTGGGATTAATAAAGTATCTATCTACCTATCTAATGTAATGAACCTAGTTTTACAAAAATACATCTAACCTTTTCTTAAGTTGTTACATAAGTGCAATTAGCCATCTGGCTTGGCCACAAGTACAGTGTTACTAGACCATGTATTTATTCTTTTTTCATTAACATTCAAGACCAGCAATCTTTACATTTCTGCTTTGTCTTTAGCAAATTTTAATCTCAGGTATAAGGGTTTTCTCTTATCAGAACTCCTGGATTGGTCTGAATGTCATGGCTTATCATTCACAATATCTGTGTATTTAATAGATAGATACAGTACTTTATTAATCCACAAGGGGAAATTCACATACTCCAGCAGCAGCATACTGATAAAGACAATATTAATTAAAGAGCAATAAAAGCGCAGTGCAAGTTGAAAAAAAATGCAAGGTGGAGAATGTGAGGCAGGTATAACGGTCTATAATCTTGTGTAGTGTTAACGTTTACCCCCTCGGGTGGAATTGAAGAGTCGCATTGTGTGGGGGAGGAACGATCTCCTCGGTCTGTCCGTGGAGCAGGACAGTGACAGCAGAAGATGATACTGTTCAGTGGATTCTTCATGATTGACAGGAGCCTGCTCAGCGCCCATCGCTCTGCCACAGATGTCAAACTGTCCAGCTCCGTGCCTACAATAGAGCCTGCCTTCCTCACCAGTTTGTCCAGGCGTGAGGTGTCCCTCTTCTTTATGCTGCCTCCCAAGCACACCACTGCGTAGAAGAGGGCACTTGCCACAACCGTCTGATAGAACATCTGCAGCATCTTATTGCAGATGTTGAAGGACGCCAGCCTTCTAAGGAAGTATAGTGGGCTCTGTTCTCTGTTGCACAGAACATCAGTATTGGCAGGTGTAGGAGCTGGTGTTTTTGTATGTCAGAAAGGCTTTTACTTATAACTACTTTGCCACCAATTAAGCCGTTCCCCAAAATTCTGGTAACTGCTCCTAGCTCTACATCATGTGGCAGCTATGGCCACAAAATGTTAACATGATTAATCTTCCATCTGTCAGTTCTGATGATTCCATCATCCTCTGGCCCTTTTCTCTTTTTGGTCTCATATGGTCTCTGACAGCTTACTGGTAATTTGGTTTGGGAGAAGGGAATAAGAAGCATAACAAGATTCCCCCAGTTGAAACTTGGCGTGTTGTGACAGTGAGGTTGTACAAGTGTTCCTACTCTGACACTGACAACTCAGACTTACAAGTGTTCACAAATGAGTGGTTTCTTTTTTTCACAGCTTGCGCATATGGTCAACAATGCTGCTCTGTGAGTTGGGTTTTTCTTCCCATATCTCTCTGCCACGTCCAAAAGTGCTTGCAGTTGTCTCTGCTACAACAACGTAATAGGTAACAATCCAGTCAAAGCCTAAAGAACCCCCTGATAGGTAAAGACCAGGAAGCGTAGAAGCAAGTCCTAGTACTTTCCGTCTTTTTGCATCGCCTTACAAAATTTCTCTTTCTGTGTTCTGTTTGGAGCTCTACCAGCCAGTCTGTTTAGGGGTGATATATTGTGTAGTCTATGATTACCAATACGTTCTGGTGACTCCTGGCTGACGTTGTTAGTGGCCTAACACTATTCCTTTCAAACAAATTATCAACAATAGGTATAAGCGGAGAATGATGGGCCAAGGGTACCAGTGCAGCAGCCTCTCCGTATTTTTTTCAGTCTCTAAGTGGCCGCTGAGTGGGAGGTTGTGAGTTAGAACAGATTCCTCCAGTATGGGGACTTAATAGCTGCATCAGTACATTACAGTTCTTCTCAGTCACACAGTGCAACAGGTTTCTGAGGCACTGTACACTGATCATGCTCATGCCCAGTTGTATTTCTCCTTTGGCTATTCCATGTTTCATTTAAAATGCTGATCACCTCTAAAGTTGTCTGCAGTGGGTTGTCCGTCCCTATTGGGATCTCCAGCACCTGCTGCTAATACAGTCCCAGTGCTCAGGATATTACACCGAATACAAATGCCAGCTACAGGTTTGGAATCAACTGCACATACATTCAATTATTATTTGATCAGCTTGTTTTATTCAAGCCCTGTTTCTAACAGAGCAGCACAAAATGAAAAAAAAATCAAAGCAATATTCCCTGTTTGAGTCGTCTTGCAACCAGTCTCTTAACCGGATGACAGCATATGAAGAAGGGTGAGCAACCATAACAAATTCCTGGGTGGAATGCCCCTTTGCAAAAATGGTTATCTCCGCTGTCAGGTATTCTTTCATGTCTTTATGCATGCATTGCAGCTGTTGTTTATTGTTCTGTGATTGAAGAGCATATTAAGTTATGGAAATTCTGCTGCTTATTTATACCATCTTGGAGGTTTGTTCTTCCTCTGCCCCGACACAGTTTAAATGGGACTCGAAGTGTAACACTAAACATCCACAAGCAGTTTTCATCTTCTCCATTCCTTGTATTCTGCCAACTATGCCATTTGTAGCCTGTAGGATGTACTCCACCCACCAGAAATAGAACTAATACCTAAACCATTCCAATTTAAAAATGAAGTAATTTTATTCATATCTGTATGGCAACAACAGCCAGCAAAACATTTTGAATAAAACAATACATCTTGAAGAGCGATTCAAAGTCGCTTCTCATTTAAATAAAACTTTGTCTTTAAGTTCCTTCTCTTTGTGGGCTTAATCCCACTTGATGTATACAGAGCAGCGTTCAAAGGGTGGTTTTCCTTGGTTGGCTCCAAGCAGATGCTAGCTGCCTTCACTGTTTCTGGGAGCTTCTTTTAAAGATCCATCTTGGGTCAATTCATCAACAGGGTTGGTCCAATACTGACATTCTGCAAACCTCGAGAGGAGTAACTTCCTGATGGACATTGTCATTGTCTTCCTGGGTAGGAATCATGCTGCCTTCTAGTTTCCCTAAAGAAAAGCAAGAACATGATTTGAATCATCTAGAGCCTCTCATTCAAGCCCCTAATCCTTCTCTGTACCCCAGTCTGGACGTGACAAGGAATTGGAACAAACTGTGACAATTAAAGAAACCCTTTAACTGAGTGAGTACCATATGCTGCCCATCTCTGAACTTGGTAAGTGGGTGCTGACTGCTGCCTCGAGACCTTTTTTTTTATATTTGTGTGGGTGGCTTTCTGAGCAGGGTTGCTGTTCAGCAATAATGCAAGAATAAAAATGCTATCAAGAATCTGTGACGCACGAGTGCTCACAAGCGAGCCACTAAAATATTGTGCTAATAATTGGAAGTCCTCTAAAAACCTTTCTGACAACCCTCCTCTGCATTTAAGTGCTTGTAAGGATTTTATTGTGCTCAACAAGAAAATGTAAAAGTTCTAGATTGCAAAATATCACAGCATGTCATTCCCCAAAGTTCGTAATCCAGTTCAGGGCTGATGGAAGCTAGTGATTATCCCAGCAGCATCGGGCACAAGGCAGGAACCAACCCTGGAGTTCATTATATTCAAGTTTTAAGTGCAATACACATTGTAAATAAAATGCAAGATAACATTGAAGAAAAACTGGAAAACACAATTCAGTATCTGCCAGTATATAAGTATCTACAGGCATTGGTAAAATAAAGATTGTTATGTTGCAGATACTGTAAATAAATGCTTGTGATTTTAGATCCAATAACCAGAAGCCTGTTACTGGTAATGACAATGTCTCCTTAAGGGATCTTTCCAGTACCAGAAGGGATAACTTGATCTAAATGGCAGTAATGCCATAAGCCAACAAAGGACATGGAACACAAAAAGAAATGAGAACAACTTGGCAGTATATAGTATAATGACTGTTATATTTATTAAAAAACAAGTATACCAGGAGCCTATGAAGCCTCTTTGCCTGCAGCCTTGGGCACCACCTTCTGTTCTGACATCTGATAGTCATGAATCGAAATGGACCAGGGTGAGTGAGACTTTCTATTCACAAGTGCACCAAAATTTACTAAACAAAACCTACAAATTAAAGTGTTAAAGTGCAACAGTGCCTACACAGTTATTCAATAAATATGTCTTCTTTAAAGTCATGCTCATAAAAGCAGTGCTTCTTTGGAGATGCTCCATAAATATATCCAAATAAATTCATGAAATACTGCTAAAATCCCGGTATTCACAGTTCTCCTCATCAGAACTTCATAATGGATTGCTGCAGTGCAGCCAGCCACATCACCATCTGCCACCTCGGGCGGTGCCAGTGCAGCTCGCCCAGTTACTTGCCCTCAGTTTGGGTGCTGCTGCACTGATCCTTCTTTCTGTTTATTATTCTCCATTCTCTTCTGTTCGTTGAAGGTCATCAGGGTTAAATATAACCGTACCGTAGAACCTCCACTCCAGCCATATGTCCTTCTCATTTCTGTAACTTAACAGAGCCAATGCTGCCCATCCTGTCCCCTCACCAACAAACTGATCTTCTGATGAGTTAACACTGTGTCGTGTCATGTCATTCTCATTGTCTTTTTTAATCTTCAATCTCCTAAGCATTTATCTGTCCCCCTTTAATCCGTCCTTAATTCCAGTTGACGCCAGTTAACTAGTGCACTTCTCCAGTAATTCAATTCCTTGCATTTAAGTAACCAGCGCAAATTACACCATTGAGCTGTGCTTAAAAATCATTTAAATGGATAATAAATTAATCATTTTAAAACACTTGACTTTTCACAAAGCTTTTATTTAAATGCAGAGACCAATGGGGTATTTATAATATTAATAAGTTATTACAGCACCCCATTTGCTGGGGAGTTTTATTTTTATTTTTTATTATGGTACACTTACTTACTTCTGCATCTTGAGGTCATAATTGCAGCATACGCACAAGATTGTAAACATAATAAATTCCACAATGTAACGTGGCTTGAGCAGTGCATGGCTATGTGATATAAACAGAGCTTTGTCTATTTATTCCCAGTGGGAAACTTGGATTTTGTACAGAAGCTCAATAAATAAAAAAATATTCTTATATTTCTAGCTGTTCTGCCCATCTAAGATTGGATAAAATCAAATAAATCAGCGCAGACCGTACTGTTAATGTTTGCATTGCACCATCTTTTGAATGTATTTTGTATTGCATGTAGTAATAATCATTCCAAAAATCCCAATCCAATCCGCTTGATGTTAAAAACTTTTTTTGTAAGCTCTACATGAATTTGTTCCAATCATAGTATTATGTGTTTGTTAAATCTTTGTGTTGGCAACATGCTTCTGGTGGTAAGGGTCAAAATAAGTCAGGTTTATTTGAACAGGAATGGCTGTGTTCAAACACTTCACTCTTAATCTTTTTAACTGAGTTCAATTAACTTAATCACCTTTTCACACAGTGTTTGTTGGTGCTGAATAATTGTGTTCATCAGATATTTACATACCTTTTAAAATTTTTAAAAATATCTGTTATTTTATTGCCCAGAGGGGACTGGGTGGTCTCATGGTCTGAATCCCTGCAGATTTTATTTTATTTTTTTCTCCAGCCGTCTGGAGTTTTTTTTTTGTTTTGTTTTGTTTTTTCTGTCGGACCTTACTTATTCTATGTTAATTAATGTTGACTTATTTTTACTTTTTACTATGTCTTCTATTTTTCTATTCTTCATTTTGTAAAGCAGTTTGAGCTACATTTTTTTTTGTAAGAAAATGTGCTATATAAATAAATGTTGTTGTTGTTATTTGGCTCACTTACATACCTTTTATCTAATATTAGGGTTTGGTTAAAGACCTAAAAACATTCTGTGTCAAAAATGTATAATAATGGCAGATATTAGAGCAGGAGCAAATACGTTTTCATAGCATTGTAAATAACCAACCAATCGTCAGTTTTTACATGACAACAGTGAACGTACTGCAAATGCCTGTTAATGCACAAGACTGAAAACATGTACTATACCACCACATGGACTGGTCAGGGCCTCTCGTCTGGATTTAATGCTTTTTTGTTCCTCAGTATTTTCAGAGCATTCTAAAAAAAAAAAATACAGTATTTCACATAAATACTGCAAGTATGTTTATTTTTAAATTAATTTCAAACATTTTTCCAAAAAAAAGAAATGCTTTCTCTGTAGTAAATATAAAATGTAAAAACTTTGCAGTTTTCAAGAACTTCTGAAATATTCTTAGCAAAAATGTAACTATTTACAATCATACCTGCTAAAAAATAAATGTGAATTAGTAAAAAAAAAAGAAAAAGAACTTGTTGGGTTCTTTTGTTGTGTGACTGAAAGAAATGTGCTGAATTTGTTCTCAGTTACCTGTTCACAAATCATGCATGCCAGAGTCACAGCCAAAACTGAACATCACACCAGGAATGGTCAGGAATGACAAAATCCTTTAAGCCACTGAACACTCCAAGTTGGAAGGTAATATCATTACGATACTTTCTCCCAAGTATTGCCTTAAAGCAGTGTCTTTTAGGTTCTAGTTCAACTGTAATGTCATGTGTAGAGAGCACAGCGAATTTCTTACTTGCATGTTTGACCATGCGTGAAGCCACTCTCCAGCGCCACGTTAACAATCATCATTTATGGATGTGACGCCCAGATTGGGAGATGTGAATTGAACCACCATTACTCATTGCTTTTGAAAATAGTAGTACCAGAAGTTTAGATTAGATACTAAAATATAGGGATTGCATGGTTACCTTAGATTTTCTAAAGGGTGTCTTTTGGTATAAGCAGTGAATTTGAAAAATGTTTAAGTGCCACAAAAAGCCCACGTCATAACTGGAGTACAAGTCTCATTTTAAAACCTGACTTAAGATACTTGTCTTCTGTTCAGGATGAACTCAATTCAAACTGTAATTTTTAAGCTTGCAATTGTTAGGTTAGTATGTTTTAGCAACAGTTTTTACATTTTAAGTCTTTAATTTTTACAAATATTCAATTCTTACTGTTTTAAATAATGGTAGAACAATGACAGCCTATGACAAAGCAAAAATCATCTTTAGTTGGGCATTTGCAGATAGTTAGTTAGTGAGATTAAAAAAAAACAACTGAAATTGCAAAGTAAATAGAATTTATTTAAAAAGTCAGAACTGCTGAGAATTGTCAGCTCAGATGGTAAGAGGTTGAAACTCAGGTTTAACAGACCCAAAGGCTGACTGGAAAATCTGCAATATACTGCATTAATAAAGAAAACTATGAAGTTATGGCTACTAGTTGAGATACAAATGGGTCAAATAATACGGATTTGTCAGTCTTCATCTTTTCTTATTGGTAATAGAGAAAGGAGGATCAGAGTATATGATGAGCACATGTAGCCTTCTTTCTGTCACATGTTTAAACGTTTCCAGCTAACAATGCCACATCTAAGAACTTCTTCAGGATGAGCAATGAGCAGATCCCAATTTACTCAAATTTTTAGAGCACCCCTAACCCACGCCTAGCCTTAATCATATTTAGAAATGTTGCATATTTAATGAAATGTACTTTTGATCAGTTATTGATTTTACTTGTTTGAATTTTATAAAGTGATTAATTGACTAGTGTGTCAGCACATGCACATCATGGCAATCAAAGTTCTTGATGTTAACACACATGAATGTTGTTATCAGTCTTTTTTTATTTAAAAAAAATACAAATTTCAGTGAACTCTGATGTACTGTACAATACAGCTGTGTTCACATGCTTTGGGGATTTTTCATGTTGCATTTGAGATTTCACGCCTTCTCATTTTGTCTTTTTACTTGTGAATTTACAGTTTGAATCATTGGAGAAATATTTGGCCCCTTTGAATCAGTTCATCAATTCGAACAAAAGACAGTTAAAATGTACTTATTTTTTTATTTACTTAAAAGATAAAGTAAGCATCTTAGTTGATTATCATATTAAAAAATTACACTTGTAGATAATTTTTTTTTTTAATATTGAAATAAGATGTGAGCTCAGCATTATATCATGCATCAGCAAATTTGGGTAACATTGATTTTTTTGTGAATTATATGATGTTAGTCTCTACTTCTAAGGACATTCATGTAAAGTTCCTCACTGGGAAGCTTGTATTTCCCATCTGTCCCATAGCATGCAAATCCAGCATAAGTGCAGTCCAGTCCCAAGGACCTGATGAACCCAACTAGTCAAAGCAGTGACAAGAGACCAATCTGGTGTGAAAATACAGTCCAGATGTGATGATTGGCTCATATCAATTAGCAATATCTCTCACGCAGTATTTGATAGCTAATATATGGGAGCTGAGAAAAATTGTCCAAAGAAGATATAACAACAAAGCTATACAATACAAAACAAAATAATTTATTTTTGTATAGCCCAAAATCACACAAGGAGTGCCACAATGGGCTTTAACAAGCCCTGCATTTTGACAGCAAGCCTTGACTCTCTAAGAAGACATGGAAAAAGTCCCCAAAAAAACCCTTGTAGGGGAAAAAAAACAGAAGAAACCTTGAGAAAGGCTGTTCAAAGAGAAGACCCCTTTTCAGGTAGGTTGGCGTGCAGTGGGTGTCAAAATAGGGGACAAATACAATATAATACACAGAACAGAACACAAGTAATCCTCAATACAATACAAAAGTGCAATAGAAATATTACAAGTACAGAGCAGAATTCAACAGTAGATGATATCATACAATTTGGATTTGTTCAGAGTCATGGAGACCTTGGCCATCAAGCTGCCTCCCCCTATTGACCATTCCACAGCTCAGTCATCACTGAGGCAAACAATCCAATGAAAGAACCCCTCTACCCCACGATTCCTGCGATCCTCTTTTAGAGATAAGTTTACCTTAGGCAGGCAAAACAACTTGGCAGGTGGGCCAAGGCACCAAGTGCCACATTTGAGTACCGAGAAGAGAAACAGAATAGGTGAGGGTTAGCAACAAATTATAACTATCATGTTAACAACAGACATGCAGTCTGTACAACTAATCAGCAGCTCTAGTCAGGATATGCTAAACTGAAGTAGTGAGTCTTCAACTGGGATTTGAAAGATGAGATTGAAGTGGCATCTCTTATAGGAGCAGGCAGACCATTCCACAGTTTACAGGTCCTGCAACTAAAAGCTCGACCTCCCACTGTTATTTTATTAATCCTTGGAATCACAAGCAGACCAGCATCTTGAGGTCTTAATGTACGCTATGGTTTGTAAGTCATAATAAGTTCAGATAAGTAAGCCGGACCTTGGCCATTTAAGGCTTTATATGTTAAAAGGGGGATTTTGAAATCTGCCCTGAACTTAATTAGGAGCCAGTGGAAGGATTTAAAAACTGGAGTTATGTGTTCGTATTTTCTTGTTCTTCTAATAATTGTTGCAGCAGCATTTTGGACTAACTGGAGGCTGTACAAAGAACAGTTTGAACAACCAGCGAACACTGTATTGCAGTAGTCATTCCTACTAGAAATAAATGCATGAATAAATTTCTCAGAATCCTGCTTATTTAGAAAATGCCTTCATTTCCCAACATTTTTAAGATGGAAGAAACATGATTTAGACAATTTTGTAATTAGTGCTTTAAATGAAAGGCTAGAGTCAAAGATAACTCCTAGATTATGGGCTGGTTCGGTAAAATTAACAGTGATTCCAATGGAGTTAAATAGTGACAGAATATTGTTGTGATCAGCATCATTCATCCAATAACTGACATCTCTGTTTTATCTGTGTTTAAAGATAAGTAGTTCTCATCCATCCACTCCTTTAATTCACTAAAACAACTAATTAAAGACAATGTCGGAGAAACTTCATTTGGTTTAAAGGAAAGGTATAACTGGGTGTCATCTGCATATGAATGAAAATGAACATGATGTTTTCTAATGATAGATCTCAGTGGATTCATGTAAAGTGGAAACAGTAAAGGTCCCAGTAATGAGCCTTGTGGGACACCATATCTCAGTTCTGTGTATAATGATGGAGTACTGTCAGCACGTTTCTGTACGTACTGGAATCAATTAGATAAATAAGAACTAAACAAGACGAGGACAGTGCCTGTAAGCCCAACATCATTTTCAGCCTACGCAGTAAAATGAAATGTAAAATGGAGTGTCAAACGCTGTGCTTAAGTCTAACAACATAATTACAGTGGAGTTTCCTTCATCAGAGGATATCAGAATGTCATTTGCAACATGCATTACTGCTATTTCTGTACTATGATCATTGTGGAGACTAGAAATTCTCAAATAAATTGTGATGCGTAAGGTGCGACCGAAGCTGATTGGTGACTACTTTGTCATGTATTTAGAGAGAAAGGGTAAATTTGAAATGGGTCTATCTAGGCCTGACGTTTTAAGCAATGGTTTGAGGACTGACACTTTTAGTGCATCAGGTACTGTGCCAAGCAATGATGAACTATTAATTATGTTAAGAATTGGCACTGCAAGAACATCCATTGTGCTTTTTACTAGTTTTGTTGGCACTGGATCTAAGGAAAAACTAGCAGGTTTCATTTTAGAAATTAAAGTTAGACTTCCTGCTCTGTTACACTGTCATATGTGCGTCAGCGGGCCGCACTGTAACAAATACTATTATACAAAGTTACTGTAGCTTTCTTTCCAATACTGAAAACTTTAAAAATGTAACACTTAAAGTTTAAAGAAAAGCTATTTATTTCCATACAAGCTCCGTACAACAGTATACAATTAGAGTCTTAGTCTCTTAGCTAGGTCCTTATATTATTATGTTATATTCATTACATTATATAGGAGTCTTACAGTGTGAGATCTATTTCTTTTGTCCTGACACTTGGCATCTCTTGTTAGTGACCAGTTCGTCAATATCAGGCTTGAAATCTTGTGCAGTTGCAACTTTTATGAGGGATGAAAGATGCTCGACACTAAGTCTTGAGCGATGTAGGGTTTTGGTAGCTTTTATTAACGAAAACAATTTCTCACAAAGGTAAGTGCTTCCGAACATAAACAGTACTCTCGATGCCAACTTACAGATCTGCACATACGAGGGTGGCAGGTAAGCATACATGCCTGGCACACCAACTTTGTTGTATTTTGCCTTCAGAATAGAATCTGACTGCAGTTCAATCAATCCCATTTGGATATTTCCGGCGCATTCTCAAAGTTGTAAGAGAACAGCGCAAAGTCCTGTTTGTGTGAACTGAACTCACGAAAACGCTCACTGAATTCATTGTTTAGTAATTCAAGTTGGAAAATAAATCCTCCAAAAATCTAATTTTACTTTACTAAGTTTACTTCAAAGTTTATATTGTAAAATAAGCTGATATGCAAAAAGCCACCTGACCTGCACTAATTTTACAAACTCAAAATCACAAAAATATGTTAATAAACAACTCATCAACTTCTCGCGTCCAGCTGTAGTCTGCACTGTATGTTACAATACTGTACTAGCACAAAATTACATAAAACTAGAGCAAAGAAATGTGAAAATATGCGGACTATTAGGCCTACTACTCATGATGGTCAGTTCTGCCCAGTGGCCAGTCTCAGCAGCCTAGTCAGTAGTGTAGGCTGTGCAGGGGAGGCCCTGGGCTGAGAAAGAATCAGTGGCCCCTTCGCCCGCCAATGTCAATATGGTATCTTATGCACGGCGGATGGCCACTGCATAGCCGCCTCGTGCTCATGACACGCTTCTATATGCGTGTCCGTAACTTGAAAACCAAGTGGCAGCCCATGATATTCTCATTACGGCAGAACGTGATAATACTACATACAGCTTACTGCTCTGACTCGAGCGACATTAGTAAATACAGCATACTAATTAACAAGAAACACAACGTTTTTTTGGCCACATTGCCGTCAGCTGTGTCATTATTTTCTCTTTTTGCTTTATATTCAATATATATTGGCGTGGCGGCCCTGTGTAGGTGCACAGTTTGCACATGCCTAAGGCCGCTCCTGCTGCATCCTAGCACTTCAGTTGTGACATTGAGGCTCATTAACTTTGGTCAAGGCTCGTTTCCGATGATGTTTCCGGTACCGTAATGCCATGGGAAAACGCGCTTTCGTCAGAAGGCAGAAGTAAGAAAAGTCAATAAGTAACGCCAAAGATGCAGAGTGACTCAGTCACAAACGATAGTAATCATTTTGTACAAGTGCAGTGCTAACTAGGATCTGTCCGCGTGTTTGACATGCCTGTGTTACAGGATTAGAATGTCTAAAGTTTTGAATGCAATGTGACAGAGGGTCTGCCAAGGTAGTATGTGGTTTGCACTGTAATGTTGAGATCTGGGATCTTATATTTTTATTTTCTCATTAAAGAAGTTTATAAAGTCTGAACTGCTAATGTTTGTTGGTATTTTGCACTGTAGGTCTGAATTTCCTTTTGTTAAATTAGCCACTGTTCTAAATAGTACATGAGGATTATCATTATTGATAATAATTAAAATATGATAATACGGGTCAGGAATCTAACAGAGTAAAGATATCACATCTTATGTATGGGCTGTAAAATCCAGTAGGAAAAAAAACACCATAGAAAAATGACTGGGAATATGTGTTGGGAAACCTCGCTTTGCCACCAGGTAAAGTAGACGTTGCGGCAGACGTTGTGCGAGCTGTCAAAAGAAAGCTCTAGAATATTTTAACCCGGCAAACCAGAAAATATGATGCGACGGCAGAATTCTCCGAGTAAAGCAAATAAAATATAATCAGACCTTCTGTGAGATATCAGACAAATGAACCGCGATGACAGACTTCACAGAAACATTTGCAAATATGAAAGTAGGCAGAAGTAACGACAGACCGAGTTGGTGAAATCAAGGCGCGCGACGACAGGTAACTTGCGAGCTCAGTCTTCGGGCAGGTGCACATTGACTGTTGAACGGTGTCGCCTCAAGGTCAAGCCGCATGGTTACAGTCGCTCGCTGACAAGACAACAATCAAAAGAGTTTTGCCTCGACCGCTTGGCACCTCCCTGGTCGACGAGAACAATGGAATGACAGGAGATGCACGGCGTCTTAAGTAGGGACGGCTGCCACGGCATAACACATTCAGGCTCGATTGACGCAGGAGGCTCGCAGGGGTGGCGGCGCACAGCGCGACCGGAGTGTGTGCGTGTGACTGTCACTGCACGCTTCTGGGGAAGGCAGGTACATATGAGGAGGAGGACGGCCTCGCTCTATTTTGTAAACAAAAAATCTGAACCGCAGTCCCTGGGATGGGCATCTTTTGACTCGAGTGACTAAAGGGAAAAAAAAAATCAATGAGCACGCCTTGCCAATGTCGACTGAGGCACTCCTAGGTGGGGTGCGGGCGAGCCGGAGACAAGCTAATTCCTGAATGGGGCTGAGTCCAGAGCCGACTTACTGAGGGAGGGGGGAGGCGGCACACAAGCATACCGGCTGCGAAACATGCGGCAGTGACATTCGAACTAGGGCAAAGCAGACGAGCAGGAAAAAAGGTATCGACGAGCGTCCGAGGAAAGGTCTGCATCTGTGGAGGCAACAGGTGAGTTCTTGGAGCAAACAGACGTGGCAGTGGAGTACACTGATGTACAGTTAAACCATTTGTAGGGAGATTAAAGAATTCTCTTTCCCAGCACTAGTCGGGGTCGTCTTTATTTTCGGTTGAGAGAAAACAGGTGGCTGGTACCGGTTTTACAACGACGTTCTGACTGGACTCGTCTCGGCAGCAGTTGAAGTAAACGTTACAGATGGAGAAGGTAGAGCAAACGTAAGGTGAACCCCGCAAGTGAGCGGTGTAAATAAAGGTTAAGTGTGCACATTTAAGGTCGTTCCTGGTCCCTTTAAGAAAGACAGCCCTGGCACATTAGTTATGCTAAGTTGTGCGGTGTAAGGAATAACCTCGGCTCAAACTGCTGAAGGTGACATAGCAGGGTTAAGTGAGCTAATTTGTATCTGCTTTAGAGATGGAAAAAATGGAGAGGCCAATTGTCTAACTGGTTATGGAAAGAGAGGGCTGTAAGATCTACTCAGATGGGACCAGTGAGTGTGTAATACTGGGGTCAACTGGGTTAACACCTACTTTGTAGCTGGTGTGAGCTTTGCAGAGTGAACTTACTGGACTAATTTCAGGAGTAAATAGTCAAGAGAAGGCCAATCATGGCTGAAACAGGTGAGTGAGCATTAGACAGTCTGGCTGATCAGTACTGTGACTCACTTTTAGAGAAGTGCTGTGTATAGCTGAATCCCAAAGTTAGAGGTCATGAGGGCCACAGAAGGTAAGCGGACTGTTAGAGAGGGATAACAGAGCTAAATTCCATAGGTAACTGGTGTGTGCTTTCTTTAGGATTTTCTGTTTTGGTGCTGGATTAATCCCATTTGTTACAGGAATAGTATATGAGTGAGTTCTAATTCTAAACTGCTACAACCTTAAAAAGATCAGCTAAGACTAATTTTCATTTTGGGTGATGCAGACTTTATAGGGAGTAAGAAAGTGATAGGACTGATATCAGCAACTGCCAACTGATGTGCAGTACAAGGGTCCTTTAGGACTAATCCAATGCCTAAATGGTATGAGCAATACAGAGAAAAATGACTGGACTAACTAGTTATGAGGAGGAGTGGAGTAGAAAGGTCAATCTAATCTGGAACTTAACTTGAAAGTGTTTTTTGGAAGAACACAACCTTTAGTCATTTGTATCCCAAGCTAGCTAATGTGAGTCTTACAGAGTAAGAAGGGATGAGATACTAACCCTGAGAAGGATGAAGATGCTTGATGATAGATATAACTAACATAACTGTTATTGAGAGGAAATGTGTACTAAGCCAATCTGTCTTTATTCAGTTTTCTGTGAAATGGTAGTTTGGAAAATTAAACTGGGTGGTCACTGTTATTATTAGTTGCTGTACAATAGAGACAGATGAATGTGATAAATAGCAGCTCTGTCTGGTGAGCTGTATAGTTTAAACAGGGGTAATGAGTGCTTATCTTTAGAAAGAAATGATGAGACTTACATTTGTGAGCCTTTTCTAACTCTGCAGGGAGGACATAGCAGTTGTGAACTTTAGAAGGAGGAGCCTTCTTGACCGAGATACTGTACAGTGTATGTGGTACCCACGCAGTGGTCAGTGTTTTTCATCTGTTATATATAGCGAGGCCTATGTTAGAAAATATGTGGATGGACGTTTTAGAGTCATATACGAGCATTTAAAATTCCACAGTGCTACCTTTTAATGTGTGACAGGCTGTGGCACAGGTATGTGCAGCAGTTTCTCTATGTCACTTCCTTAGCTGCATGTCAGACCAAGCCCTACCCCCTTCCTTCACCATTCAGGTGGAGTCAAGTCTTGCTGCTGCAGTGACATGTTAACATCTCAGAGGCATTTTGATCACTGTCATTTGTATTGCTTCATATTTTCAATGTAAAGGAAGCAGGAGATTAGGGACAGTGTCCTTTTGTTCTGTATAGGGGTCACCAGCAGTTCTGTTTTATAAGTAAATCCCACGTGCAACTAAAGAGGGTGCGTCTCTCTCAGTCTGCTTTGTTTATCCAGAATTTCAAATAATACAGCCTCTTTGGAGAAACTGTGATGCTGACGCAGAGAGAACAGGAGTGGAGTTGAGCAGAAGAGTCTTCTCTGTTCAACATTTAAGGCCAACGCCTTGTGCTCATTGTAGTAGTAAAGTGATGAAATGAATTGTACCACACATGCTCTGCAGCCTCCTTATTCCATGAAAGATATGAGTTACTACCTTTGATTTATTTACTTATGGTCTTTCATTTTCAAACATTGACAATGAAACCTTAACTTTATTTAACCAAACTTTTATTTTTGTTGTCAAATTCACCTACCTGATTTTCAGCCCTGCTATACCTATATGATAATAGGTGAATATTTATTAATGTCTTTTCAATATATTTACACTTTACATTAAACCTGGATGTAGAGTGGTACAGTGGTTAGCAATGCTGCTTTACATCTTAGATAGATAGATAGATAGATACTTTATTAATCCCAAGGGGAAATTCACATAATCCAGCAGCAGTATACTGATACAAAAAACAATATTAAATTAAAGAATGATAAAAAATGCATATAAAAGCAGACAATAACTTTGAGTAATGTTAGAGTTTACCCCCCGGGTGGAATTGAAGAGTCGCATAGTGTGGGGGAGGAACGATCTCCTCAGTCTGTCAGTGGAGCAGGACAGTGACAAAAGTCTGTCACTGAAGCTGCTCCTCTGCCAGGAGATGACACTGTTAAGTGGATGCAGTGGATTCTTCATGATTGACAGGAGTTTGCTTAGTGCCCGTTGCTCTGCTACAGATGTTAAACTGTCCAACTTTATTCCTACAATAGAGCCTGCCTTCTTAACAAGTTTGTCCAGGCGTGAGGTGTTCTTCATCTTTATGACTTCTTTAGGACTCTGATTAGATTTCACGATCTGTATGGCACTTGTGCTTCCTTACTGTGTCTTCTTGGGTTTTCCCCAGTTGCTCCGGTTTTCTCTCACATCTCACACATGTTGGGCTAGCTTGCACCACTATGTTTGTGAGTTTATGTATTTGAGCATACATTAGTATTCTGTATTGGGTTTGTTCCTGAATTGGACAGGTCATTGCTCCCCACAATCGTGAATTGGAGTTAGCAGGTTTAGAAAATTGATTCATTATTCCAGTAATAATATTTATCTGTATTCATTTTATTATTGTCACATTTACAGAGTACAGTGAAATTCATACTTGCATGTGCTAATCAACATGCAACATGTCACCCCTCTCTGGCACCTTGATCAGGCTGTGCCAGATTGAGATTGCTGGATCAATGTCTGCAGTCAACAGAAACTTGATGTTAAGGTATGCCCAGAGGAACCATGGTTGGTCTTGTTCCTTAATTCGGTCTAAGCGGACATTTCTTTATTATGACTACTGATTAATGGGAAAGCAAGCCAAACTGAGACTATTCAGATATGCAGATGCCACGCCAAGACACTGCACATGTCAGGTTAACAAAATAAAAAGAGAAAAGACCATTAAGGCTATGGGTTATCAATAGCTGAAAAGAAAACAATAAGTATTCTTCAAGATTTTATATTATGGCAAATATCTGAAATACCTAGACTACCAGGTGAAACACAGAAGGAAAAAGAAGAGCTTAAGATGAGTCCTGGAACTATTGCATAGCACACAGGATGGCAGATAGAATTCCTCATCAGGCAAGTGGAGCTATTGACTTTAACCCTTTTTTTTCCTGTTGCTGATTTACCATCAATACATCCATGGAAGAAAAAGCCCTCTGAACTGTTTCTAAGGTGAATGCTCTATTAAAAGTGGTCCAGAGCTAGCAGGCCCATAACTGTATGTACCTCTGTCATTCCTCTAAGTTTAGTCATTGCACAATCTGGAGAAGAGATCCCTTACTCGTTCAACTGATGGCTGTTATTCATTAGTTAATTCAACCATTCTGGAAGAAATTGACAAACACATCTGGCTTTGAACCTAAAAATTCTCCCCACAATTGATTGAGTTTGGTAATTATTTAAAGAAAAATAAGTAAAAATCTGAATTTCTCTATGAGTTTCTACCATCTAGACTACATATAAACTTCCTGACTAGCTTCTTGTATGGGCCATAGTGAGAATCCTATAACTTCTTATACTCCCTTGTCTTCTATGTGTCACTGTATAGAGAGGACCAACATCAACAGTTAACTGGTAGGTAACCATCCAAATAATCTGATTGCAATTCAGATCTATGAATGTAATACTCCAATCTTCACCCTGTCGAATAAGTGAACCAGCTGCCGTGGCGCAACAATAGAGGCTTAGCCTCAGGCACTGACATCCAAGGTTTGATTCCTGTAAGGAGAAGCAAAGATGTGTACACCTAATGAGCCCCAGTTAGTGCAAAAAGTGTTGTGTACTCTTTGTATTATTTGACAGGTACTGTATCATATATATATATATATATATATACTGTATATATATATATACATACACTAGGGGTTCCCCCTGCTTGCTTCACTCATCATCCACTTTGTGTCTCTGCCGCTTGCTTCTCCGAAACCCCCTCTTAAATGGTGATACAATGGGAAACAAATGCAGTTTTTTTTTACCTCCTCTTTGCTCGATCAGCTGCTGGCTTGCTGATCTGCATCTCGCACTGCGCTTCGAACATTTAAAAGCCAGTACAGCAGCTGTCCTACTGTTTGTGTTTTATTTTCAGCCCATGGTATGCTTAAATCTATTAGCACAAAGTCCCGTCTTGCAAGGCATGAGTTCTTGATATTTTTTCCATCCATCCATCCATTTTCCAACCCACTATATCCTAACTACACGGGGGTCTGCTGGAGCCAATCCCAGCCAACACAGGGCGCAAGGCAAGAAACAAACCCTAGGCAAGGCACCAACCCACCATAGGGCACACACACGGGACAATTTAGAATCGACAGTGTATGATACCAAACATATATATGTAGGTTTTAAAATAAGCCTGATTTAAAGCGTGACAAAAAAAGTCACATAAAAACGTCACCATTGCACTTTTAGGTTTAGGATTTTATATAGAGAGAGTAAGTAGATATATATATATATATATAGAGAGAGAGAGAGAAAGTGTAGGGAATCTTATGATTTTTCACTAATTACTGTCAAACTCCGAGATGAGCAAATATATGCTTGAAGGCCTCAAGTATCCAAGCTAGCCTGAAAAAGGCACTATTAACAACTTAAGAGATGTTCATTGTTTTCCTCAGGACTTTTTTCCATAATTATCACTTGAGAAGGATGTCAGTAAGTCTAGGTCTATGGGTGGCCTGTTTTAGTTAACATTTCCTCTTACGTTCAGGTAGGTGAGTCTCCAGTTTACCTTTCACATAATTCTTTAGAGTCATTATACTTGAAAGGTTCCTGCTCACTTCTTTTGAGTCTTATCAGATACTTTCAATATTCAGATGGTTCCATATAGGCTCCACCTCTCAATGACCCTGGTGTTAAATACTCAGATGTAGAAAGTTGATGGATACCTTGATTTAGATGGTTCTGTTGGGTTCTACTTTTTGAATATTCATCAGATAGTGATAGTTCAATACATTTTTGATTTTTTTTTTAATTTTTGGATGAACTTTTCCTAAAAATGTTGTCAGGATTCTTATGAGTCGTCATTTTTGGGAAATGTTTATTCTGTGCAGCCTAAAGGCTGTTGCACTTGACGTTTCACCTGATTTTATTCACTAACTCATTTTGACCAATATCCATCTGTTGCTTTTGTTTACTTTTTCAAGGAATTTCCTACGGTATTCTGTTGTAGTGGTTAGATTTCAAATGCTTCACATTATTCTAGAGTGTGAACACATTTTTAGCTTAATTCACTGAGTTCTAAAAATAATAGGTTTTAATTCTGTACCTTTGAACAGTTTTCAGCCTTACTGATTTGAAAATTCACTGTAAAAATTGGCTGTAATTTAATAAGTCAAATAAAGTAACAAAATGTAATCATAACAGGTTTTTGTCATTAGACAATCATTTTTATACAGTGAAATGAATCCAATGATTGACAGAAGTACCTCTTGTTTTCTGTTGAAAAAGGGAAAAGTTGTTTTTGTAATGTGGGGTGTGCTTCAGGTTTTTCAATTTATTGAACACAAGCCAGCTTCATTAGCCACATTTTAGATCATTTTTATTTAGTTCTGGTGCATATTTTCACACTTGAAGAATCTTTGCTGTTTTCTTAGGCTAATACATGTTATACACTGCCACTGATTCCATAGGTACTGACTGGCCTGTCGGCCGGTGTCTGCAACCAACAGACATGACAGGCATTCTCCCATTAGAATCTAGAAACCTTGTTGGTAGTATTTCAAGAAAAAGCTAGAATGTGCTCATTTATTTATCTTGACTTTAAATTTAAAATTTATTATTCCTACACTGCTAATATTAACATCTGAATGAACTTCTTCTTCAGCGCTTCTCTTCCTCTTTTTGCTGCCCATTTTATCTCTAGTAAAAAAACCCACTATTTTGTAGTGTGCAATTTTCAGCAACAGGATCTTCTGATAACTTTTTTCTTTCATTTAATCTAAGAAACATTATTTTCAGTTTTGCACATAAGATAATTACTTCCAAATTAATTATCTCTCCATAAAAACATTATAGGGTGTATTGTTAAATTCTGTGTTTATAAGAGAGGCTGCTTAACAGAAACATTAACTAAGAGGAAAAGAAAATGTAAATATGTGGAAGTCTTGATGAGAAAACATGTCTTAGCTGTACCTTTTTTGTTAATTTAGAAGTTACTTTAGTTTAAGTTAATGTGCAAATGTTCACTGGTGAAGATTTGTAAAATTACAATCACCTGTCAGTTAGGCTCAGAGCTACTGTGTGAGGTTACTGTTAGTGTGGTATATGTGAAAATGGTGGAGATTTGTAATTGATGATTAGAAATGTTTATCATGCAACAGACAAGTGAGCTGTGTAGCAGCCCATCTATCACAAAT
The DNA here is from genome assembly GCF_016835505.1 of Polypterus senegalus. Taxonomy (NCBI): domain Eukaryota; kingdom Metazoa; phylum Chordata; class Cladistia; order Polypteriformes; family Polypteridae; genus Polypterus; species Polypterus senegalus. The sequence continues at coordinate 107,393,012 of NC_053166.1, forward strand.
GATGTGTGTTTGGAGCGCAGCTAATGTTATACTGTTTACAATATTTTCCCCTTATGTTATCCTAAGCTTGGGCAGTGTTTTACAGTATTAAGAGAGACTTTAGTCATCTTATTGCATTTTTCATTTCTCTTGACACAGCTTTTTAACTATGTGTGTTCCAGTTCCTCAGCAAGTAACATGCGGCATTGTCAACTAATGAGTTTACCTCCACTCACCAAGTGCTTTGTCCTTGGCATGCTCAAGTATTAAACTGCCTTCCTTTCAGAACAGAGTGTTGTCAAACATTTGCATAGATGAATATTGTTAAATGACCAAATCTGTAACAAAGGACAGGGTGTGCACATAATGCATGTGGTCTTCAGGAGGCAGCACCTGTAAGCTTTGACATGAACATGCCTCTCCTCTGGCATGTGATTACTAAGGGGCCAATGTTAGTTACTTGCTGTTGGTAAATATTTGACAGATTTTTGTGAGGGGGACCTCTGTAGTTTTTTAATAGTGGATCCAGCAGGAACAGAGAGAGAGCTTAATTTTATTTCTGCACTGAGGTGTTTCACTCTTCTGTTTTGTTTACAGACTCATGTAAATGGAGTCAGTAATCATTTTTACATTATAATTGCCTCCTCTTTCTTGAGTTTTAAGAGTGTCATATGGAGGACTTTTCACAACAGCCTTGCTGAATTACTTGTGTTTCTCCATAACTCTGTAAGTGTGATATTCTGATCTCCCAATTTAGGCTAACCCCTGCTTATTTTGTTTCTACATCCAAAATTGTTTTTGTCCTCCTCTCTGTAATACATTTTTTTTATCAGCTGTTTTTAAGTATGGGCAGTGTTATATAGCCTATGAGAATAAGCCCAAAGTATGCCCGTAAAGTAAAAAAGTAACTAAAAGTAATATTTGGGATATTTCAAAGATTATGTCGTGATTAACTAATAAACAGTCAGAATGAGTTGAGTGAATATTTACACTTTGACGTAAAATTTGTAACTGAGGAACGCACAAAAACTGTACGAATGCTAAGTGAATTGGAAGATTTATGTTATATATTTAATGTTTACACAGATAAAACAAGAGTCAGATAGGATGGGCTGTGAGAAGTGAGGATATTCTGTGAGGTAAATTATATATTCAGTGAAGTTAAAGCATAGCAGAAATGTTTGAAAATGTTTGACAAGAACGGGTAGTTTGTCTCAACAAAGCTGATTCTGTCCTTTTGATTTTTCCAAAGCAATGGCAAGTTTTGTCAAAGGTTCTGAGTGTGAAGATAAACTTTATAATAGTTGTGAAATTTACCCTTAATTAAATTTTCAACTGTGCCCCATCTACTTGTTGAACTCATTTTAAAGTAACAGTCTTGATACATTGTACAATTTCCTTTCACAATTTTGTAGTACTAGGGTGTTGTACCATGTTAGCCATTATGAATGTAGTGAGAAGTCAAGCAAAATGACACCTTTTATTGGCTAAGTAAAAAGATTACAATATGGAAGCTTTCGAGGCAACTCAGGTCTCTTCTTCAGGCAAGATGTAAAAAAGGGACCTGAGTTGCCTCGAAAGCTGCATATTGTAATCTTTTTAGTTAGCCAATAAAAAGTTTCATAATTTTAAAAACTTCAATCATGTCATCTTGTAATCTATGTTTGTTTAAAGTGAAAAGATTCGACTACTTTAATCATTCCACATAGCTCATACCTTTCATTACCAGAATAAGGCTAGTCTCTCTTCTCTGGACTTCTTCTAGTACTGCTATGTGTTTTATTTTAGCCTAGAGACCAAAACTATGTGCAGTATTCTAGGTGAGGCCCCACTGTTGTGTTTTAAACATTAATCATAACCTCCTTTGACTCACACTCTACGCATCATGCTCTATAACAAACTGACCAAGGAGATGATGTACATATTTTAACAGGATGTTTTGAAGCTGTATTTTGTCTCCCATAAACATGAGAATGTTCAAGGGCCACTTTGGAAAGAGAAAGTATAATAGTAAAGAGGTAATTGCTAGTATCTCTTTTTCATTTAGACTTTAATCATGAGATTCATTTTACAACATGAACTTGGACTAAGCTGATGGTCACACTGCTCCACAGCTGCAACTGGGGAAAATGATACATGTCAAGAGGCTCTGAGCTACTATGAACAGACAGTAGATCGGGGTTTCTGGGTTTAGGGTTTGTTTGGAAAAGTTGCTGATGTATATGGATAAGAGGAAAAGAAAATGAGTAAAGAAGAATCTCTATTAATTATAAACTTGAATGACAATGTATTAATGACAGAAGGAGGTAATCTAATGTATATCCAAACTCATGAGCATAAAAAATTGGTTCTTGTCAGTTTTAAAGAAATGTAGTACACAAAAGTGTATTTTCTGCAAGGAATATGTCATTTTTTTATTGAAAAAATAAGTCTTGTCCATTTGGTGTCAAAAAGTAGTATAAAACAAAAAGATAGGCATACGAAGATGAAAAAGACCACACACTAGAGGAGACCATCCAGCTTTTCTGGCATTTTGTATATACTGTATTTCCCTTTAAAAGGAGTAACAGGAAATATAAAATGGAGATACGTCACATGAAATTTCTGCCTATTACTGTTTTGATAGGTATTGAAGGATTAAGTTGAAGTGAGAGACATACCTTATGAAGATAAAAAAGTAACTGAAAGCGAAATGGAAAGTGCTGAATGAATCTTAGGTTTACAGAGTATTGACAAATAAAGTTGAACTATAAAAGTGTTGCAATAAATAGGAGCCATTGAGTTTTGTTTCTTTATTTACAAGGTATAATGAGCAGACGTATTTCCCTGCAGAACTAGAGAAGAGTGAGTGGAAATGAAATGGAAAAAATGAAAAAATCAAAACAAAAAGAAGATGGTAGATTTACACCTAACTAAAGCAAAAATACATTCCTCTACAGCTCCACAGCAAGGCTTAAAATGTCTGAAGTGGAATGTGAGGTGTGTGGTTGTGTCATCCCAATAGAAGTTACTGTTGAGGGTAGAGGAAGTGGAATGTGTCAGTATCTCTTCTACATCTGCAGAGTCAAAATTACCAAGTGGCATTGTTTGAATATATTTCCTGAAACAACAACAAGCTGAGTGTGGGTCATTTTGGGACTGGACCACTTCCATCAGGTTTGGCTTTGATCCTCAAAGGAGGCCTAAGAGATGTAACTACGAGCAAAGCAGTTGGATGTCAACTTTGCTTTTTAAATAACACTTTCAAATGGTTCCTGCAGAGACAGAAGTTAACTTTAGGGCAGGAGTGTGATTCACCCAGTCGCTATGAGGCCTCCTAACATTAAACTTCCAGTCAGACCTGTTCTTCCAGATTGGCGAGTGTTTGTGTTTCTACTGAATCTCTAGCAGCTGTCTTGCAATTCTCATTGCTGGGACACTAGACATTCCATTCCTGACCCACCAGTCATCAGATAGCTGGAGCAGTGCCATTGTGATGTTAATCAATAATCAATGTATTTGATATGTATGGCAGTCCTAAAATTTACTGTGTCAGGTATTTTAACTCTGATTTGCATGTCAGAGAATATTTTGTTTAACATTTTAGAAGCATAACGAATGTTATGCTAATTTCTGCCAGTTATTTCTCCAGATTCAAGGTGGTTATTCAGGGATGACACACTCTGTGAAGACTGACATAATCACTGTAAAGTTTAATTAACAGGCAATGTTCTCAGCATTATTCATACCCTGCAATAAAAAGCTCAAGACTGGCAACATTTACTTAAGTTGCTGTAACTGGCAAACTCTAGGTCTGCAAAGAATGGATTATGATGTTAATGGAGACCATCATGTTTATGCTGTTGGTATGAGTTTGGAGCCACAGGATGAGTATGTTTGTATCTGAAAGTGGATGAGTGTGGTTCCATGGTCATCACAATGGGATGTAATTAGAAAGGGCTTATCTGTGGATTTTGGCTTACTGCTAAATAGCATTCCTGAATCTCTTTTTCTGCTCCTACAGACAGGAAGCAGTCATGAGCTACACCTCTGGTGGATCTGCGAACGGCTCTCCTGTGGGGTATGTAGCATTTCTTATTTAAACACAACCAGCTGGAAAATATTAATAATCACACTTGATAGGCAAGTTGATTCATGTGGATGTTTATGGCAGAATTTACTTGAACAGAATAAAACTCTTCTGAAGGGCTAGAGTGGCCCTTTTTTCCATTAAACACATTTCTTAATTAGATTTTTTTCGCTATCTTTTTAAACATGTAATCTAATGTTGCATCTTGTTTCTGATTTTTGGCAGCATGTCATCACTTTGTATTATAAAGCTAAAACTCTTTTATATGTTTTTTAAAAACACCTACTATTTGATAAACGTATGCAAACACACATACACATTCTACCACATTATCTTGTCTATGTTTTGCTACTTGATTATTGCCATGACTTTGTAAAATAGCAGTTGACTAAGAAAAAATAAGTAATTAAAGGCTGATAATTTTATAAAAGTAAACTGGAATGAAGCAAATCACAAGTGAGTGACTCTGAATCAGTGCATGAGCACTAAAAGCCTTTTTGTCTATTCAGAAGTGAGAAGTCAAGCAAAATGACACCTTTTATTGGCTAACTAAAAAGATTACAATATGCAAGATTTCTAGGCAACTCAGGCCCCTTCTTCAGGCAAGATGTAATCTATTCAGAAGTATAACCCGGACTACTGGCTGTTTCAGAGATTGAAGCCATTGAGGTAGGCAGTGTTGATCAAACAGCAAGAACTGGTTCCTATCTAAAAAACTTGTGTTGCCAAGCAACTGAATTCCACTCCAAAAAGGGTCACTCTGTAACTCTGAGCAAGTTGATTAACTAACTGCAAAAAATGTACACTTGTAATGTACGCTGATCTTGAAAACTGGGTAAAGGCACCCTCAAAATACAAAGTAATAACAGAAACTTCCAGCATTCAATATTTGAGTTTTAGACCCTGCATTAAGTATAATGAATGTGGCTAGAACAAATCAATGTATCTTTGCTTAACTGAATTATTTTTACGAAGTGCACATTCATTTCCAATCTGTTGTCATAGTAAAGGGATATTCATTTTTAATGTTATAGATATAAATGATGAAAAAAAACACATTGCAGAAGGCTGGACATATAAACATGAAATATGTTAATAGAAAGATTGTATTATGTTTTTAAAACTGCTATGTGTTAATTTAAGATCATGGTAATATAGGAACAGATTAAGCAGAGGGCCAATGGAAAGTCAACAGAAAAAATGAAAGTTCAGTCTACAACAAATTCTACAGTGCCATTAACAGCATGCGCCATTACAAGGTGCTTTCCAGGGCTAGCTAGTTAAAATCCACTACCAAAATTGAACAGTACAATAATTAGGAGTAATTTTGTTCACATTAGTGCTAGAAATGAGACCACAGGTATCTCCACATATTAGGTTGGCCTCTGTGAATTTTTATGGACTTGACCACTTTGGTGGTGTAACTTTTACTTGGGTCCTCTTAATCTAAAACAAATCAGGAGTTGACAGTATCTACCATGCACCTGTTTTTTTCCCTTTTTTTAATCCAGATTTACAGTTGATTGCTTTCCACTAAAGCACATAATTTTTGTTTCAGATTTAAATACAGAACCAAAACTTGTTGCATTTTAATTCATGTCTATAGATTGTGTTTCATAACTAAATGTAAAGCAAACACATTTGCATTTTGCTTAGTAGCCACTCTAAGTGTGTTGTATTTTCACTCAAGACCACACATTAATCATGGCAAAATTGAATGTAATGACCAGTGAGTGTCAAAAGGAGTAGCAAGGGGCGCACACATTTGGGGTAAGAGGTTTAATAATTACATGTATTTTCACCTAGTGCTAAATATTGTGAACAGGGAGCTGATAAGACAGGAGATCTGCCATCTCATTGAACAGATGGAGACTGGCAATGTAAATTAAAATTTAATTCTCTCCCATGTTGCCTGGTTGCTGGAAAATGCCAGTGTAATAAAAGTAGCAACAGGACAAGGATTTCAAACTGCTATAGTAGCATCCTTGAAACACATACTTTTATTTAATCACTCCACACTGACAAATCTTATACTTGCTGCCAAAGCACACAGATGTTTAGAAGTGTAATGTCTCTTAGCCCAACCATTGATGCCCCTTGCCCCTTTTGATGCTGATTGGTCATTTGATTACATTCAGTGTTGTCATGATTAACATGCTTTGCTTTCATGTACAAGGACATGAATTAAAATGCTATGTGCTTTGGTAAAATGTATTTTAAACTGACATGAAAATTGTGTGCCATAGTGAAAAACAATTGATCATTAGGGTGATAAGTTTTTAAATTATGAACCATAATAACGACACAATAAAACCATGCCAGAATTAAATGCACCACATGCACATGATTATGCATTGCATCTCAGTATAGTTAACATGTTGGATTGCATTTAATTTTGCCGTAAATAATCATATATATATTATATGAATGGGCGGCATGGTGGCGCAGCGGTAGCGCTGCTGCCTCGCAGTTTGGAGACTAGGGTTCGCTTCCCAGGTCCTCCCTGTGTGGAGTTTGCATGTTCTCCCCGTGTCTGAGTGGGTTTTCTCCAGGCGCTCCGGTTTCCTCCCACAGTCCAAAGACATGCCAGTTAGGTGGATTGGCGATTTTAAATTGGCCCTAGTGTGTGCTTGGTGTGTTTGTTTGTGTGTGCCCTGCGGTGGGTTGGCACCCTGCCCAGGATTGGTTCCTGCCTTGTGCCCTGTGTTGGCTGGGATTGGCTCCAGTAGACCCCCGTGACCCTGTGTTCGGATTCAGTGCGTTGGAAAATGGATGGATGGATATTATATGAATAAGTGCGAATAGTTATTACAATGAAAGAAAGAACATGTTACAAAGTTTAAATATATTGTATAAAATGAAGTTTTTAAGCAACATTAATGCCTCTTTTTTAAGTTATTCCTCCTTACTTTGGAATTGACTTTGAGTGAATAGGAATCCTTAGCATCCTGAGTGACTTGTTCAGCATCAGATTATCCTTTCGTTCAAACAAAATGTTGGATTCTAGCCATTTACTTATTATATTACTATGGGCTACTTGAAGTAAATATAACATGCCAGTGCTCTAGCATGTGATTACTAAGGGGCCAACATTAGTTGCTTGCCGTTGGTAAATATTTGACAGATTTTTGTGAGGGGGACTTTTGTAGTTTTTTAATAGTGGATCCAGCAGGAACAGAGAGAGCTTAATTTTGTTTCTGCATTGAGGTGTTTCACTCTTCTGTTTTGTTTACAGACTTGTATGTCATATTTCTCGTGTTTTTCCCTAACTCTGTAAATGTGCTATTCTGATCTCCTAATTAAGGCTAACCCCTGCTTATTTAGTTTCTACATCCAAGATCTTTTTGTCCTCCTCTCTGTAATACATTTTGTGTTTTTAAATATGGACAGTGTAACATAGCCTATGAGAATAAGCCCAAAGTATGCAAGTAAAGCAAAAAGATTTTAAGAGGGTGCTAAGTAAAAGTAATATTTAGGATATTTCAAAGATTGTGTCATGTGATTAACTGATAAATAGTCAGGATGAGTTGAGTGAATATTTACACTTTGTTGACCTAAAAGTTATAACTGAGGAATCCACAAAAACTGTACAAATGATAAGGGAACTGGAAGATTTATGTTATATATTTAATGTTTACACAGCTAAAACAAGAGTCAGATAAATACTAAACTAATGCAGGTACGCTGATCATTTTAATGCAAGAAAAGGAAACTTACGGTCGTTCCAGATTGAAGAGGGCAGATCTCAAAGAAACCTGGAGTGGTTTTGTCTCTAGTAGTTATATATATATATATATACACACATTATGCGCATTTAGTGTTATCTATCGAGAAGCCCTATATTTTGTTTTGTTGCGCTCTGCAAACAGCCGTAAATGTTCTAAAGAAAGCTGCCTACCCCTCTTTCTGCCAGAGGTTACGATACACGTTATGTGCTTGACACGAAATTATTTAACTAACACTAATCTATATAGTGCCACTTCAGATAGCGCGTACAAAAACGTATCATTTGTCGTTCAAGCAAAAAGTGTGTTTTCTGTTAAATTAATGCAGTCATAACACGAAAATGCAACGATACAGAATTTCATCAAATTCCCTCTGTAAGTTTCCTTTGCGTATTATGATTTTCATGTTATAAAGCTTTGTTTTTTATGCCGTCATTTTTTGAAATGCCTAGTTTCATATTGGGCCTGACTACAAAAGGTGATGAATGTCTTCGGGATTTACTGGGGGGTGGCGATGGCATAATCTCGAAAACGGATTCATTTAAACTGCACTCCCAACTGTGTTGCGTCATTATTGGGATAGAACATTTGTGGCAACGGAAGACACAGTCGGCAAGGTGCCGCTGTTAGTAACAAGAACAGGAGGGGGAGCATAATATGAAGCCAGGTTCTTTACGCCAACCAATGGCCATTATGCATATTGGCCTCGGAGCAAATGGACAACTAGGCAGATATGGGGCGGGAATGCCAACTAACCGATTACTTTGTCTTCACAGAAGCCTTACTGGACATGGCAGACTCAGCGCTAAAGCAATCTACGGTAAGCAAAGCCATCAAACTGGCTTCCTTTTCGCAGCTCCTCTGTTAAACCTTTGAATTGTGTTTTGCATTCATTAGTCAAGCTGTTTCCTACATTACGTTGGCGCAGCTGCTCAACGTTTCGTGTGTTAAGTGCCTCAGTATCAGAGATTGTGCTGCTCACTTAAGTGGAAAAGAAGGTAGCAGAGAGACTGCTCCGTTTGGCCTCCTGACATTCAGCTGTTTGCCATGAAGAGGTCTGCCTACTGCTAACATGTCAAGAGGGCTCTTCCCCTTGTTGCAGTTTTTTTCTTTCTCTTGGGGAGTTTAAGCTTGTGTGAACAAAATTTGAATGTTTCAAAGTTCTAAGCAGGTGCGTATCTTCTGTAGTTTGCTCATTAATCCAGTGGTTCTCAGTCTGTGTTCCGCCAAACCCACCACGAGTCGTAGATCACTTACTTTTCGGTGAACGATGGACTGTGCATTTGGCATCTGAATTCAGTGCTATTAGTTTCGCCTACTGTTTACAATAGTAATTCGTTCAACTTTCAATCAATTTATGAACATTATATGTAAGTCTTTCATCAGATAAATAATTGATTATTTGAATATAGAATTATTGTTAATTAATATTCTTTCATAATGGATAAATTCATCACAAAAAAGTATCGTCTCGACAAAAACTCTCCTACAAACATTGACAGTGCTATTGCTTGTACTAGTAGTTTAAGAGGATTTTACTGAAAAAAAGAAAGATTAAATCAAATTAACGAAATGTTAATCGCTTTTACGATGAAGAGTATTTAAATTTAGGATTTACCTGGACCGGAAGTGAAGATTGTCCAATTCCTTTTTGCATTGTATGCGGAAACTCTCAAATAGTACAATTGGTGCCCGCTAAATTAAAACGACATTTTTCTATAAAGCATCAACATCTTTCCTCAAAAATAAAGATAACTTTAAGAGGCTTTTGGAGACTCAGGGTGAACGAAATAAGCAATTTGAAAAAATTATAAAAATAAGTGATAAAGCGCAACTTGCGTCATATAACATTGCGGAGTTAACAGCATCGAAATTAAAACTACGCACAATGACAACATCTCTTATTTTACCTGCCTGCTGTGAAATAGTGACCATTATGTTTGGGGAACAAGCAAAGAGTGAAATTTTAAAGATCCCGGTATCTGATGACACAATTCAAAGAAGAACAAATGATATGTCCTGTAACACTGATAGGAAAGTCACCAGTGAACTTGTTAATAAGGCCTTTTACATTACAAGTGGACGAATCAACAGATACAAGTGGCAGGGATCATTTACTAGGCATTGTACACTGTATGAAAAGAATGAAAAATTGTATGAAAGAAAAATAATCACTTTATGCTGCAAAAAACGTTAAGGGCGTAGGCTACAGCTGGTCAGGACATATATGATTCAATAACGTTGTATTTAAATACTTTAAAATGATCAAGGAATCAATGTGTTGGTATTTGTACCGACGGAGCGGCATCAATGATTGGGCCAATCAAAGGGTTTGTGAGTTTGGCAAAAATAACCAATTCGAATATAATATTTACTCACTGTTTTTTGCATCGAGAAGCACTTGTCATGAAAACAATGCCTCAGAAACAATACGAAGTATTGAATCAAGTAGTTGCCCTGGTAAATTTTATTAAGATAAAAAAGGCTAAAAAGCCGAAATTTCAAACGACTTTGTTCAGCTATGAAGGCGGACTACGAATGTTTACTTCATACAGAAGTTGGGTGGTTGTCACGTGGAAAAGTTTTAAATGGCGTGTTACATCTTAAAAACGATTTTTTTTTCGAAATGGAAAAACACGAAACATTTTGTAAATACCTGAAAAATTATATTTGTGCAATAATTTAGCATATTTGGCTGATCTTTTTACTTATCCGTAATACGGTCAGTACAAGTATTCAATGGAAACATGAAAACATTCTTACATCTACCGATAAATTGTGTGCAATGAAAAAAAAACAAGATTTCACTGTGGAAGAGACATGTTGCAGAAAGGAACACTGAAATGTTCCGTTCAATGCAAGATAAAAACGACGAGATTGTTTCCTTAATAACCGAACATTTAACACAACTGGAAGCAAACTTAGAAAAGTAATATTCCAGAAAGCTGAAAAAAACATCAAGGACATATTTGGCATTAAATCATTTTTGCTATTTTATTTTTATATCTTGTACTACAATTATATGTAATTTTTAAATATATTAAAAACTAGCTGTCCTCTGCGGCTCTGCCCACGTAGTAGTGAAACAGGACAAAGTTTAAAAATTAATGAACAAACAGGTATCGTTAGCTAAGCGGAGGCAAGGCACGTGGCCAGAGGTAGACCCATTTGAATGGAGGCTGGAGCATGAGTGAGGAGGGCCCCTCCCCTCTGTCAACAGCAGATGTCTCAGATTTGTGCAAATAAATCTGTACCGCAAGCGAACTGATATTTTTGCAATGAGAGAAGTCCCAAAATCAACCAGAATGTTCAGACAAATTATAGAAAAAAACACTATCTAAATCCATTAAGTAGTTCTCTCGTTTCATAGTCAAGCGGAAGCAAGGTACACTCCAAGGCTGGCACGCGAGTGAGGAGAACCCCGCCTGGCTCCCCACTCCTGACATCACATTTCCTGCAGCCGCTGTCTCAGATTAGCGCAGATAAATCGTTCCTGCAAACGAATTATAATACTTAGCACTCTAACAGAAGTTGTAAAATCAACAAGAACATTCTTGCACATTATAGAAAAAAACCCAATCTAAATCCATTAAGTAGTTCTTTTGTGGAAAGCGGACAGACATACAGACAGACAGACATTGAATTGTATATATATATATATATATAGAGAGAGAGAGAGATTTATTATTGATATTATATTTTTTCTCTTTCATAATAATATTTTTACAATATTAATAATGAATAAATGAAAGTTTATATTCATTCAGCTTACCTGTTTAGAATTGGTTACAGTTTCAGTAGGACAGTGTGGCTATAAAAAAAATTAGTAATAACTATAAAATAAACATTATTTAAAGTTTAAATAATAATAACAATAACAATTTAACATATATGTGTATTTTGATAATAGTGTTCCATGTAAAAAATGTGTCTGGTGGTCCTTGACCTCAAAAAGATTGAGAATCACTGCTTTAATCTAATATATGAGTGTTGTGTGGGCATTGTATATGGAATCAAAGTACATCTGCATTAGTGTCTGTGACTTTGTGTTTGACTAATGCAGCTTTATACCTGTTGGAAATACCTCTTGCTACAAGAAGATAATGGGTGCTGAATGCAAGGTCAGGAGTACAGTAAGTGTGTTAGCCTTCCGTGTGTTACTGTGTTGAACTTAATGACTGGATGGTGCTGGGGCCGAGGTGGGAGTATATACCTGCACCTAACCAAGCATTAAGATTGTGTACAGTATTTATCAATTACGGTGATGAATACATAATGCCATAAGTACCAAATTGATTAAATAAAGAATGCCATTACTAAGTAATACAGTAAAGGGTCAGAGGCCATACATACTGTATTTAACATCATAACCTCCTATTATGGCAGGGTCCCTCAAGTTCAGATCTGGAGGGCCACAGTGACTGCAATATTTTGCTCTAACAAAATTTCTTAATTAGAAGTCAACTATGGCTGATAACAGAACTTGTTATTTAATTTTGTGGATTTCATTCGGCCATGCCTGGTGTGACAGATAGGGGGCGCTATCGCTCCCTTGAACCTTTGTCCAAGACACCAGACACCAGATAAAAGTCCAAAAGTAGACTTTATTTATACTGCACAGTGCACAAAGCACCCTCCTCTCCACAATACTCATTACATTCACTAATACAATAACAATAATCCAATCCACCACTCCCAGACACCTTGCCACCCTTCCACCCAGCTCAGCTCGCCGTCTGGGAGTTCCCACAATCCTTTTATATTCCCTGACCCGGAAGTGTTCCAATCCCCAGTCCATGTGATCTCCTATCACTTCCAGGTCAGATAAAAAAGTCCTTTTCTTCACCCTGGAAGCACTTTATTCCCTTTATCCATGTGACTCGGACGTACTTCCGGGGTGTAGGGTAAATAACCGTCGTTCCTCCCTGCAGCATCATCTAGTGGCCCCCACGGTATCCAGCAGTGCTGTGGATAAAGACTCCAATATCCATGATGCCCTGCTGGTCTTCGGGGCACCTCCATACTGCAGGGAGAGCTCCATCTAGTGGCTTGGAAGTATTGGCCGGGATGAACGGCCGGTCATACACCACACTGGTTATTCTTAGATTGTAGATTTTTCCTTTACAAGGATGTTATCCAAGTGACTTGTGGACCATAGCTGATTAACACTAGAATCCCTGAAGCCTACGAAAAAACTCATAATCCTGGCCCACCTTAAATTCCTTCGCATCTCTCAATCAGCACTTTTTGTTTTTGTAAATGTGTCGATCAGCACAAGCAGCCTGGTGATACCACCCCAACCAAAACCCCAAATCCCCCCCATGGACCTCAACTCGGGCAAAAAGTTCCTCCAACCTCAAGCCAAGGCACCATATCTACATATGAAGTGCCCGAAGTTGTACATGGTAAATAATACAGTATATCGTTATTTGTAATACATGCATTTTAGGTGTGTTTCTTTTCTACAAAGATCTGGTTAAGTGTAGGATGAAAGGAAATATGAGGCCAGAAATACTGAACACATACCTAAAGCAGAAACGTTTTCCATGTTATACTAATAATGAAGTGAAGTGTATAATGTGTGAAGACTTTAGTCCAAATATCAAATAAATATGCACACTTTTATTGAAGAATATAACCAAGTTAAAAAACAAAACTTTCAATTTACCTGTTGTTGTCAATGAGTTACAAACCCAAGCTCAATTGTCAATAGACAGAAGGCTAATATGTATTCTTGGATGGTGCAGAGGTAAGAACCGTTGCCTTATAACCCAAAGGTTGCAGCTTCGAGTCCCTGCATTTTGAGTAGTGAGCTGCTATTATTATTTTTACTATAATATATTAAAAACCTACATTTGATTTGAATCTGTGACTGCTGCACCACAATGCAACTCTGCTTGACACCATAAAGTGAAATGGGACTTCCACCTGCAGTTAAATTCACTTCAGTACTCGAGCAATTCGCCACACTAGTGTTTAGATTTGGCAGTATCATGCTGATGGTGTATGCGCTCAAAAAGATGAAGTCTTTCTACATTTTCAGTACCATGCACCATAACGTGGAGTACGGACAAGATCGAAAAAAAAAACATGTTCAAATGGCATAGCGTTTTCAAATAGTGACATTTTCATGTATGAATGTGTATGTGCATGCGTGAGAGAGGCAGAGACAGATTTGATCTCATTTAAGTGGAATATAAATATAAGTGGAAGTGGAATATAAAATGAACTCTTTCGCAAAGGTATGATGAAACAAGTGTGCTTTTATTCAAGAATAAAACTGAATAATAAGAAATCCAAGTGACAACAAGATACCAAAAAGATATGATTCACCGGTGTTTCTGTGTCTGCTTAAATCCTTTCAGCGATATCTTTTACAGGTAGTAGAACTTTACACCAGCTATTACAGACTGAAATCAAAGGCTTATTCTTTTTGGGCGCATACATCGTCAGCATGGCACTTCCAGACCTAAACACTAGTGTAGCGAATTGCTTTAGTACTAAAGTGACTTTAGCTGTAGATGGAAGTCCCATTTTACTTCATGGTGCCAAGCAGAGTTGTGTTGCAGTGCAGCAGTCTATTAGACAGCGAAATCGCTCTGAAGAAGCTGCCTTTTGTTACGGTCATGCCTTTGTCCAGACTGATAGCCGTCATGGGACATCGTACCTTTGATTGCTGGTACATGTTCTGAGCAGGCATCAACCACAGTACCAACTGTGGACATCGCTGCTCTTGTGAAAAGAATGGAGATAAACAGCTTCAACTCAGAGAGGCAAGTTCATTGTACCACATGATTGATTGATTGATAGATACTTTATTAATCCCAAGGGGAAATTCACATACTCCAGCAGCAGCAAACTGATAAAGAACAATATTAAATTAAAGAGTGATAACAATGAAGGTATAACAGACAGACGATAATTTTGTATAATAAAGTTTACCCCCGTGTGGAATTGAAGAGTCGCATAGTGTGGGGGAGGAACAATCACCTCAGTCTGTCAGTGGAGCAGGACAGTGACAGCAGTCTGTCGCTGAAGCTGCTCCTCTGTCTGGAGATGATACAGTTCAGTGGATGCAGTGAATTTTCCATTATTGACAGGAGCCTGCTCAGTGCCCATCGATCTGCCACGAATGTCAAACTGTCCAGCTCCGTGTCTACAATAGAGCCTGCCTTCCTCACCAGTTTGTCCAGGCGTGAGGCATCCCTTTTCTTTATGCTGCCTCCCCAGCACACCACCGTGTAGAAGAGGGTGCTCGCCACAACTGTCTGATAGAACATCTGGAGCATCTTATTGCAGATGTTGAAAGACGCCAGCCTACTAAGGAAGTATAGTCGGCTCTGTCCTTTCTTACACAGAGCATCAGTATTGGCAATCCAGTCCAATTTATCATCCAGCTGCACTCCCAGGTATTTATAGGTCTGCACCCTCTGCACACAGTCACCTCTGATGATCACGGGGTCCATGAGGGGCCTGGGCCTCCTAAAATCTACCACCAGCTCCTTGGTTTTCCTGGGGTTTAGTTGTAGGTGGTTTGAGTCGCACCATTTAACAAAGTCCTTGATTAGGTTCCTATACTCCTCCTCCTGCTCACTCCTGATGCAGCCCACGATAGCAGTGTCGTCTGCAAACTTTTGCACGTGGCAGGACTCCGAGTTGTATTGGAAGTCCGATGTATATAGGCTGAACAGAACCGGAGAAAGTACAGTCCCCTGCGGAGCTTCTGTGTTGCTGACCACAATGTCAGACCTGCAGTTCCAGAGATGCACATACTGAGGTCTGTATTTAAGATAGTCCACGACCCATGCTACCAGATATGAATCTACTCCCATCTCTGTTAGCTTGTCCCTAAGGAGCAGAGGTTGGATGGTGTTGAAGGTGCTAGAGAAGTCCAGAAACATAATTCTTACTGCACCACTGCTTCTGTCCAAGTGGGAGTGTGGGATCGGTGTAGCAAATAGATGATGGCATCCTCCACTCCCACCTTCTCCTGGTATGCGAACTGCAGAGGGTCGAGGGCATGGTGGACCTGTGGACTCAGGTGGTGAAGCAGCAGCCGCTCCATGGTCTTAATCACATGTGACGTCAGAGCGACAGGCCGGAAGTCGTTCAGCTCACTAGGACGTGATTCCTTAGGGACTGGGGTGGTGAGAGAATAAAACTTAATAAAAAAAAAATACTCTTAACTTTTACAAGCAGCCAGAATTTACACCGGGTGTTACAGACTCAAATCAAACATATGCTTTTATTATATTATAGTAATAATAATAATAGCAGCTCATGTAGAAAAGAATATTCTTAACCTTGATGATTTCCATATATTCATATACATGTATATATCCAGGACGCCCCTTTGACACTTGGTCCGGGGGAATTGCCATGGGTTACACACTACTTCCCCCAGAACGCTTGGTGGCAGCCCCCCTGGGTTGCATCAGGGCCACAGGCATGGGACTTCGGAGCTCAGCATTGTTGGACTCCGTGGCCACCGCCGGGGGAGCTGCATGGCTTAATGAGCCCATGTGGGCTGGAAAACAGCCACACCCAGAAGTGCATCCTGAATTATGTTAATTATCACCTGAAGCACTTCCGGGTGGGCTATATAATGAGCCAGCAGCCACCACTCCGGGCGCCAGAGTAGGGAGGAGGATGACAAAGCCGCCTGGGAGGAGTGGAGGATAAGAAGAGTGTGTTGGGGTGTTTTATTTGGTGTGTTTTTCGGGACTGTGTTAGGGCTGGGGGACACGGGGAAGACATGGCCCCGAGCTGAAGAAAATAAATATTTTTGTTTCATTTTCACCTGTGCCTCAGTTGTCAGTCTGTGTCGGGTCGGCACCAATAGAGCGCTAATTCCACAGGGTTAAACCATAAAAATCCCATGCCTGCCTATTTTATTAATTTTCTCTTTGCAGCTGCAAACCACCAATATCTTGCTGCTAAGCTTACAGACTTCAGTCAAGGATACTGTGTACTTTTAGAGGGCAAAATGGGCCATTGTTTTAAGAAATGCACTCATTAAGGCTCTGGCCATAAGAGAAAACCAGTTTGCTTCCACTTGCAGTGGCTGGGCCTCTGCTTCCCTATCTGCCTGCCTGGACAGGTGATGACAAGTCAATAAAAATGTAGTTTATAAGAAACAGCGTTATTGTTTTAGGGGCACAGCTGCCCCAACCTCTAGCCCAATATCTTAAGTGGGTGTCCACCTTATTCCGACTTACTGATGGGAATCGATTGATAAATAAGTTTCAGACACCTGCACAGGGTATGAAGTAATGATGGCAGTTTCGGTCAAGTGATGGACATTAGGTAATGTTGGGTCTGAACATTAGGTAATGATCGGAAGAGCCAGAAGGAGAGTATTTTGCATAAGTGATAAGAATGGTAATAAACGTAAGCTCACTGAATTTGCTAATTGCTCATTTTACTTGATTTGGGTCCATGTATGCACCATACAATAAGATTAGATTTTGCTACCTTCCTGGAACTCCGTGTGCCTTCTTTGAGTAGCATGTTTCTGCCACAACACTCACTACTCAAAATGCAGAGTGCCAGAACTCAAACCGGCAACCTTTTGGTTATAAGGCTGCAGGTCATACTTTGGCACCATCCAGGAGTATGTATTGACATTTAAGCTTGAGCTTTTGAGTTTTGTTTTTTTTTTTCTTTCTTCACACATTATACCTTTCACGTTATTATTAGTAAAACATGGGAAAAGTTTCTACTTTAGGTATGTGTTCAGCATTTCTTGCCTCGCATTTCCTTTCATCCTACACTTTTCCAGATCTTTGTAGATACGGAACACACATGAAATGCATGTATTACAAATAATGATATACTGTATTATTTACCCAATACAACTGCACGCACCACACATGTAGATAAGGAACATGGGCTTGACCTGGGAGAGCTTTTTGCCAAAGTTGAGCTCTGTCATGGGATAGCAGGCTG
Organism: Polypterus senegalus; assembly: GCF_016835505.1. Taxonomy (NCBI): domain Eukaryota; kingdom Metazoa; phylum Chordata; class Cladistia; order Polypteriformes; family Polypteridae; genus Polypterus; species Polypterus senegalus. The sequence goes on from NC_053166.1 coordinate 107,410,733, forward strand.
CTTGCTGCTTGTGCTGATTTACTAATTTACAGTTACAAAACAAAAGATGCTGATGGAGAGGTGCAAAGGAATTTAAGGTGGGCCAGGATTATGAGTTTTTTCGTAGGTTTCAGGGATTCTAATGTTAATAAATCTTGATTTCAATTCTTTCCAAATATCTTGCCCAAACTGATTCTTCATGATAATCACACACACAGGCATAACTGAGACCAAGCAAGATTGTAAGCTGCTGAGACCTTTGTTATTTTTATCTCTTTGTTAATTGCCAGCTAGTTAAGAAAATAAGAAGCAAATAAAAAACAATGCAGCATTTTAAGATGCATTTACAGAAAGTGTTTAAGGCATTTTTAAAAGGCACGTGAACTTAAAGCATTATAGTGTTGATTGAATAATAATTGACATCAGCAGTGATAATTGGCTCCAAATCAGTTTGGTTGGAATAACACCCTACAACCACTGCCACTCCAGAACCAAACTTGAGAATGTCAGTTATATGGTAACCTAAGACCTTCCATCCCATCCTGTTTCCTTTAGTGACGGGTACTTTATCACTGTGGGACATAGGAAGGGGCCAGATGAGGAGGGTATGACATTAGATGGGTATAGTTTCTGTCCTTTTACCCTATTCTGTAGTAACAATATTGGTTATTTAACCAATTTGCTAGAAATTATATTGTTTAGTTATTCATCACTGTTCAACATATATACTGTCATCTGCCATACCCCAGTGTAGGGGTACGTCTGATGCTTGATTTTTGGCATCTATTCTATCAAGGAAAATGTAGAGAGAATCGAAGAAATATCTTGAATGTAGTGTTGTAGGAAACAATACCTTGGTATGTTGCAGAGTGTCATCTTGTGTATCATCCTGTATGTATGTATGTTATGTTTTGAACATGGCTAGAAGATTGTGCAGGTGTGTTAGTTGGGCATGTGCTTATATGTGCAAGCATATACCAGGACTGTGGTGCCTACACATGCACATAACCACTAGAGTGATTACATTACCACAGCTGAGCACAATTAAAGCAGAGGTATTCTGAGTATTAGATAATATATTAAATATTATATTATATTATATTAAATATTATAATATACTAAATATTCGATTTTAATCAGATACTACAATGTTTTAAATTTTTGTATAAAACCAAAAACATCTTACGCCTTTACTGTACATGTTGTTGCCAAAAGTAAAAAATGTAATGTTGCTGTGGTTCAAGCTACAAATGAGATACATGCAATTGTTTATTTAAAAATTAGCATTGTCATATTCAGAGAATAAAAATATGTAGTGTCCATTAGGCTAGTTATTGAGGTGTTCTTTTTGATTTTTTTTTTTGCTTTTTTACATTTGTACGAGTCCGTTAAAAAAAAATTGTTTTTATGTGTGATCTGTAATGAACATGGTACACAGGATTTTCCTTTAATCCCAAAGACATGCAAGTTAGACCAATTTGTGCCTCTAACTTACTAGAAAATTGAACATATGCTTATCATGCAGGGCCCAGAGCTGGCTCTTGTCTTGCATGCTCATTCTTTTATGCAAAAAAGGATGGATTTGTAATTGCAGTTTCATATAAGTTGTAGAAAATTCATACAAACAGTATACTATTTCAGTGTTTGAATCCTTGCCTAGTTACTTTTCATATGAACTTTGCATGTTCTCCTTGTACCTGCACAGTTTTCCATCCTGTTACTCTGATTTTCCATTCACATTTCAAAGGCATAAATCATAGTTTAATTTGTATTTTTTAACTTTTCCTGTTTTAATTGGTTTAAATGCATAAGAAGAAATGCATGAATGACTGGTGCCCTGCCCAGGACTAATTCTTGCCTTGTGCCCAATCCTGTTGGAATAGAGAATGGCTTTCTGAATTAGAAAAAGCAAGTAAATAAAGTGAAATAATGCATGGTAAACCATTTTTTTTAACCTACTTCATTTATGAGAATATTGCACAATAACATAGAGGTATTGTACAAGAATGATTTCAAAATAAATCATTTTTTAGGCTTTTTATAATCAAACTGAAAACAAATTATCTGTCCTTTTCAGAGCAACGGAAGAAGTATTCGAGTACAAACTTCATCTTGGCTGACACCTCTCAGTACTCTGTTAATGTAAGCTGCTCTCCTGTCTCCTGAATGAAAGCATATGCCATTGTATCTCTGCTCATCTCATGGAGTTTTCCTTTGCAGCATCTAGTGACCTTCTCAATTGACCCCAATGAGAATGTGCGGACAGTGGAGGATGCACTTCGTAATCTGTCTGCTATGGATGCCAAGGGTAAGATCTGGACACAAGAAATGCTGCTGAAGGTGGAAAGTAACAAGATCACACTCATTGACATAGAATCTAAGGTATGGAGCCCAATATTTTAGATGGAAAAATATTATCATTATGGGACCAACTTTTCTTTTCCTCAAATAACTAAACCCTCCACCCTGATGTCCAGTCACTTACATTACAGATTCTCTGTTAATCAAACTTACAAAGTGGAATCCAAAAATATTCAGACCCCTTCACTTTCTATACACTTTGTTGTACTGTTGTTTTAATTTTAAATTAATACATTTCCCATTTTTGACCATTGGTATACACTCAGTATCCCATAATGACATAGTGAAAACATCTTTTCAGAAAGATTTGCAAATGCATTAAAAATCAAATCCAGAAATCTCTCTTTTATGTAAGTATTTAGACTCTTTGCTGTGACATTCCAAAATGTGGTCAGGTGCTTCCTGTTTGCTTTAATTATGCTCGAGATGTGTCTAGATCTTGCACATTTTAGCAGACTGAATTGATTGGACAAAACTTTAAAAAAACACACAGCTGTGTATATACTGTAAGGTCCCATAATTCACACTGTATGTCAAGACAGAAAACCAGGCTATGAAGTCCAAGGAACTGTCTGTAGACCTCAGTCATCAGACTGTGGTGAAGCATAGATCAGGGCAAGGGTATAAAACTACAGTACTCCTAAACCTTTGAGTTTTCCCAGGAGTGCAATGACCACAATAACTGTGAATTGGAAGAATTCTGGAAACACTAGGACTTTTTCTAGAGTTGGCTTTTTGGCCAAACTGAGTAACCAGGTAGTAAAGGTGGTTGTCAGGGAAGTGACCAAGAACCCAGTGGTCACACTAACAGAGAACCTGAAGACCTCTGCTGAGAAGGACAAGCGATCTCAGCAGCACTCCATCAATCAGGCATCTATGGTAAAGTGGCTACCTGGAAACCACCTTTGACGTAAAAGCATATGACAGTTTAAAGGGCTCTGAGAGTATGAGGAAAAAGATTCTCTGGTTTCAGAAGGCAAAAATTAAACTCTGCTGGAAAAAGTCCAAGCACTATGTCAGGCGAAATCCAGATATTGCTCACTACCTCCCTAATACCATCTTTATGGTGAATCATAGTAGTTGCAGCATCATGCTCTGGGGGTGTTTCTCAACAGCAGGGACAGGGAGACTGCTCAGAATTGAGGGAAGGGTGAATGCAGCTGAATACAGAGACTTCTTTAAAGAAAACAAGCCAGTGAACTGGAGTGAAAGGTTCATTGTTCAGTATGGAAATGACCTGAAATGTTCAGCCAAGGCAATGGTGGAGCAGCTTTGGCACAAGTCTCTGTCTTTGAGCGGCTCAGACGTAAACCCCATATAACACATGTGGAGAGACTTGAAGATAGCAGTTTACAGATACTTACCATTCAGTCTTACAGAGCTTGTGAAAATTTGCCAGGAAGAATGAGATAAAAGTGCCAAAATTCAGGTTAAAGCTGTAATTGCTGCCCAGGAGGCTTCTACAAAAGTACTAAATTAAGGAACTAAATACTTACTGTAGATACTCGTGTATTAGTCGATCTCGCAGATAAGTCAAGTGTATTTTTAAGCCGAAAATTACAAAATTTGTTATGACCCGCGTATAAGTCGAGGGTAAATTTGGGATTTTCATGGCCCGTTGTCTTAATAAGTACGGTCTTCTCACCAATACCTGCTACAGTTCGATTCCCCGGCATATCAAATGTCATTGGCGTTTCATCCATGTTACCAATGTTACTGAGATCAAAGTCATGCCTTTGTCTTTGCTTGATAATAAATTTATGAAAGGAACTGACCTTTTCTTTTAGATCTTTCGACAGCTTCTGTGCGATTTTTGTTCGCTGACGAAGGCACAGCCCATATCTGTTCATAAACCGCGTACACTAGCCAGCCAAAGCTTGAAATTCCAACAAAGGCTTATGTGGTGTTATGGGTCCACAGCTCTCTTAACAAAGGCCATTTTAGTTTTTAAATAAATAACCACCGCTCTCGCGACTTAGCAAGCCGCAAGGCGATCAGCGGTGTGGGCGTTTCTCACCTAGTGCACAGGTGAGGGACTGCCCACATCCTTGATTGTTCCTGTGGCTAATGTGCTGCAGCTGCTATGTCCTCTCTGCATATAAAGAGAAGCGCGAGTCAGTTAGAGAGGAAGGAAAACGGAGTAAAAAAAAAAAAAAAATAAGGAAGAGAAAGAAAGACGGAGGGGGCTGGAGAAAGCAGGAGAGAAAAGTGGTGCGAGTGGGCGAACGAGCTCTCGCTGGCAGCTGTGTGGTAGCCTGGGTGCTAGGGCGGGTTTTTAAAAGATTGTTTTTCTATTTTATTGATTTTTAAACCTCCACGTTTGCTTTATGGATTATTTATTTAATGAAGAGTTCTTTTGAATCACTGCACTGTTTGCTTTGAACACTGATTTTGATTGTTTTAAATAAAAGCACTGTGCCATTACCCAAATTCTATGGAAAATTGTGTTGCCCCGTGGATAAGTCGACCCTGTTTTTTTTAATAAATTTTAAGGCATAAATTTTTCGATTTATACACGAGTATCTATGGTAATATGAGATCTTAATTTTACATTTTTTCATACATTTGAAAATCTCTCTGAAAGCAGGTCATTATAGGTTATTGTGTACAGATTGATAGGCAAAATTTGCAAATTTATCTATTTAATATTAAGTCTACAACGCAATAAAGGAAGCTGAAAGTGAAGGTGTCTGAATACTTTTTGATTCCACTACATATTCCTTCTGGAAATTATCTAAAAAGAGAACTTTCTATCCCTCACCAGTACTAGGTGTCACAGGTTTCTGTTGCCTCTGAATTATCTAGGTGGGTTTGAGGCTATTGTGTTGTTTTTCTTTTGTGGGTGAGGTGAATCAATATTTTAATCTTGTTACACAGTTTTGGCCATGTTGTGTGCTTTGCTGCAAATGACTGTTATAGAAGAGCACCACATGAGAAAGTAAATCAGCCAAAATGCACCACATGACAGGACAAAATCTCAAAAGAGCAGTCACAAATAAAAGAAATGCCACCTAATATTGTTTAAGTGAGTAAGAGACAGAGAAAGAAAGAAGGGCTAGTGATACCATTGAGTGTAGCATCTCAATGAATATTGTATGTACAGTATTTGAGAGCAGGGCTGCGAAGTTGAGTATACAGCGTAACTGCACATAAGCATCAATCAAAACGAATTGAGGACAGCTGATTAACAAAGAGATGTCATTCAGATGGATATCTCCTCTTTTAGGATGACTTGGAGACCTTCCCCCTAACTACAGTGCAGCGCTGTGATGCCATTGAAGGAGAAAAGCGCTTCCCTTCACTGTTACTACTTGTTTCTCAGGATATGACACAGCAGAAGCCAGATGTCCATTTTTTTCAGTGTGACAATGTCGGGGTATGTACCTATCTAAACTTGAGCCTTACGTCTTGCTCTGTTTCACTTTTGCCTTGCTCTTCACTTGCCTTTGCTAATTGCATTCTTTAATACTGTGAAGATACAGAGAGAATTAGTGAGTTTGTATCCAACAGCAAACCTCAAGAATTACTTTCTGTTTGCTTGGTTACTTGTTTTGGGTTTTTGAGGGGATTTTCAATTTAGTGAGAAAAGCTTGAGAGGAAAAACAACAGTGTCCTCTGACATCTGTTTCCCTGAACCAAAGCTGGCCACTGTCTCTCTCTCTCATCAGTACAAAGTGAAGGCACTGTCCTCCTTATTAGATGTAGAAATCTTCACCCCATTTTGAAATCTTACCAAAGCCACAGTCAATCATTAAATACTCAGTACTGTAAATTTTCCATCTTTTCCCTGCCATGTACTTTTCACAGTGTAGCCAGTCTGTCTGCAGGTTATCGTGAGTCAAGTATAAATCAAAAAGACACAGTGCTAGAATACTTTTTCCAATATGTTCTATTTACTGATTGGCACTTAGCCTCCTCTTGCTCATATCTTCCTCTCTCCTCTTCTCTTGTCTCTGTATTTCCCTTGATGCTAAAATTGCAGTGTGGGCTTGTTTGCACAGGCCAGACTCATCTGTGGTGACATCAATGGTGCTGTCTCCGATTTCAGATCTGGGAAGAATGCCATGAGGCCCAATGCCCTGAGGTAAGCTAAATGGAAGCTTGCATCTTTGAAGTTTTCCTGATAAGGTGGGAGAGTAGATATTGGTGGTGGCCAAAAACTTCAATTATTTCAAAAAGAAAGTGAACTGAGACACCACTTCTCTGCAGCCTGTTCAGTGCCATGAGGCCTTTCCATTTTTTTCTGTTATTTGGAGGAAGAAGTAACTTCATGTAAACATCAGGGTAGTCAACCTTATAGAGTGCAAGAACTCTGAAATTCATTGTTGCAATCAAGACGTTCTTCACAACAAGGATCTTCTTCATAATTATCAAACCCCCCATCACCACCACCACCACCTCTTTTCTGGTAGAGATAGATAACCAAGAGCCCTGGAGACATGCCTTCATTGCTCCTTGCTATAAATTTTTGCAGGTTCAGCCAGGAGAAGATGGCAGAACAAGAAAAATCTCCCCCCAAGCATGCTTCTGTGCCTCAGGTCATCCAGCCAACTGCGATCTACAGCCAAGTACAGAAAAACCCTGAGAAAAAAAAGTCTCCCCCAGGTTCTATGGGCCCTGTGGGGTCTCCTGCAGAGAAAGGTGAGTCCATGGGGTGAAATGAATAACTGTAAGCCAGAGGGGGCTTTAATTTGCAGCGGTTTCACACTTCACTTTCATAAGTGCCTACCTGAAAAATTCCTAGGTATTGTGTAAAAGGTCAGCCTGTGATTTGATTCTGTAATTCTGTTTACACTTAATTTTGTCACCTTCGTAGTTGTTTTATGTTAGATATCTACACACTGAAATCATGCTTTAGAAGGGCAAAGTGAAATTATAGTCCCCTTTTTTCAATCTTGTCATAAAAGTCAGGTCTATTTCTTATTTTTAGCATAAAGCACACACAGAACCAGTGAACTCCTCAAGAAAAAAGTATTGCAAATAAAATAGTAAGCTCATGTTAATCATTGCTATTACAAAATTATGTACTTCTGATAGTCATTCTACCAGAAATCACTTAGTTTGAAGTGCTAATGTAAGAAAAGCCATAGACACTGACAGCCTCATTGATTTTATTAAATGAAGAAGGACATAGTGTATGCATTTGTCTATGTCAGGTTTTGAACCTTTAAAGCGTTAACGTATTGGTTGATGCAGTTCAGTTTGTGGTTTTAGTGATTTTTGCCTAGTGGCCGTTCAGGTACAGAAAAGAAGCATAGTATCTGACTTTTGATCATTCCTTTCTCTTTTATTTTGTTTCAGTGAATGGTGTTGTTCCTGCGCAGAAAGACTTATCAATAATCCGATCAGAGAGAGATGTGGTGAGTGCTGGGAAACGGAGGCTTTCTTTTATTTTCTTTAAAACATCTCCACGTGAATCAGGGATTTAATCCTCATGGAAGACCCAAGAAACTAAGGAAGAAGTTTTGCTGGGGAACCCTCATCACTGTGCTATAGATCATTTTAGCCAGTCTGAATTCCTCACCTCTCTTGCATTCTTCCAATAGGAAATCCTCAATCACATTTTTGATGACATTGAACTCTTCATGGCAAAGCTGAAGAAATCAAAGGAAGCATTGCAAGTTCTTGACCAGCGTAAAAAATCCAGGAAATCTAAGAGAAAGGAAGCGGGAGGTGAGTGAGTGATTCTTGATGAGCTGCATTTCTACAGACTGAGTGATTAGTCCAGTTCTACGCAAAGGAGATGAACTTCACTCTGGATGCATAGGTTCATTGCAGGCTTTTTCCCCATTCTCTACAGAGGGATTACTGACAGTGAGAGCACGTCCCCCAAATGAAGAAGAGTTCATCAGCACATTTCAGAAGTTCAAATATGCCTTTAGCTTGCTGGTGAGTCTCTGACTGTTTTTTCAGACACGCTGAACAAAATTACAGAATATGCCTTGTTGGTATTCTCCTTAATTTATATTTTTTATTATTTTGGTTTGTATAGAAAATGTTATAGTTTTTCTGTCATTCATCTGTTGACCTGCTCTCAATGAAAAAAAAACATGTCAGTTTTCATATAGATTCAGACATTTCAGTTAAAATATCTTGATGTGAACTGTGTTCCTTTCAAGCTACACAGCTTTGTAATCACACTGTGGTTATGAAATGTGCATGCTATGGGTATAAATCCCAAGTGGATTTCCAGTTGTCATAAACTCATGTCCATATTCACTCAGTTTTACATGTAGCAGATGTTGCATTTCATTAGGTTGGAGGCCTTTTTTTATCATTAGTATACGTTATTAGATGTGTATGCTGCCTGGCTTGTGGAGTGGATGTGTAATCAGGATTGACAAACCCATTGTCAGCATATTGATTACGTATAAAGTTTATTTTGACTTTGTGTATTGCAAAATTGCATATCTCTAATACTTTGCTTTCAAAGTAAACATTTGAGTAGGTGTAGAAAAATTAATTCAGTCAAAACTATTGTAATATAATTTGAAATAAATTGAAATCTACTGATTAATTTTTATGCCCATAAGGAATGCAAAGGCAGTCACACTTTTTTTAAATCAATAATTCTATATATATACTTTTAGGCATGAAGCCTGCCACGTACCACAAGCAGATAACCTTTATAACCATTTTTTTAAGATATTCACTGGTCAAATTTGTCTTGCAGGCAAGAGTGAAGACCAATATTATCAACCCAAACTCTCAGGAACTTATCCACTTCTTGTTTCAACCATTAGAAACAGTAAGTTATCACTTTCTTCCCTAGTAAATGTGTTTTTAACCAAATAGTAACCAATTTTAATTTAAACAGATAAAACTCTCAATTTTGTATTTTCCAAAATGCTCACAAGGGCACTGGAACATGGCATGTTCTACCTGTTGCCTTTTTGACCTTTCCTCCCAAAAATGTACACGTTAGGTTGATTACAATGTATGCATTTACTCAGTATGAGTAAAGGGGTGGTTGAGTGGGTAAGTGTGGATTTGCACGAATGTGTGTCCTACTAATGACTGACCTAACCTTTGTTGCTTCTGGGATAATCTCTTGCTCCTCTTGTACTCTGAGCTGAATTAAGTGGGTTTGATAATGAATGGATGGATCTACAATTTGGAAGATGCTTTCCTGTAAATTGTGAATAATAATCCCAAGAGACAGCAGGACGAACTCCCCCAGACAATAACCTTATAAAAACCTTCAGAATAATTGCTTCTAACATCTCTACTTCAGTTAGGAAGGGGCTTGTTAAATGTAACCAGTGAAGGATGTGCTTGTGTTCCCTTCAGAATGGTTGGAAGAGGTGGTCTAAAGTGTGTATCACTTTTGATAATATGTCATCAATTTTATAAAGAATCCTGTTTTATTTTTATATAAGTAAAGGGTGATGGTGTACAGAGGCTTCTAAATATTTGAAGGAACAGCCTTGAATTCATTTTTGAAAAGCTGTGCTGCCCTTAAAAAAAAAAAAAAAAGACTTGGGTAGAGTCTCTTTAATGTCAAGATTAACACTGGAAGACCAAGTTTAGTTGAGATATGTTATATACATACATCATTTTAATTTTTTAAGGAAAGACCTGAGCGCATACCACCTTTTAGGAAGAGCAAATTTATAATGAGTGCTTTATAACTTTCTCAAAATGTATTTTAGATAATAAACCACTCTGGTGATCCTTCCATGGCAAGCAGTGTTGTAAACCCCCTTTTGACAAATGATGCCATTAACCTCATGCAAGACACACTTAACCCAAAGGAAATAACCCTGTGGAAATCATTAGGGGACTATTGGACCAAACCCAGGTATGCTGGCAGATAACAAGAGACACTGTGAAAATCCAGAGTTTAAAAATATTTCCCTGTTCATTGTGTCCATTGTGTTTCTGAAGGTCAGAATTCCCAAAGAATTCTAGTGTTTCACCCTATGTCCCCAAATTCACAAGTGGCTGGGAGCCGTTGAATTTAGATCCAGATGGCCATCCCTGGGAAGACTCGGTAGAGCTGCAGCATAAACATGAAGAACTGCGTTTGCAGGTTTGGAGATATTCACACTCTTGCACTGTGATTTTTCTCTTCTATACTTATACTTCTTTTCTTTTTGCCTTCAATCTCTCTTCCTATCTCTATCATATATATATATATATATTTTCTAATGTTTCACTTTGTTACATTTCCTTACTTGTTGATAATACATTTTACAGTTACAGACCCACGCTGTAACAAAACGTTTTTTTTTTCGTATTTAGGATATAAGTGTATGTTGTGTAAAAGTGCCCACTTAGGTAGTAAGAAACTTGGCGAAAGTTAAAAGTCCATTACACATCACAATGCTGGTTAACCCCATTAGACCTCATAGAAATTAGTCCAGTAATGTTTTAATTTTCAAACACGTAGGCTTTTGTTTAGAGCTTATCTGTGAGTAAAGTAACAGTAAGTGGAAGTACATGGAGAAAATACTTAGCAATAATGCATCAACAGCATTCTCAATTTAAAATTTGATATATGAACATATTTTTCTTAACTGAATGTCTACTTTTGTAAAATATGGTGGAGTGGCTGTGTGAAAGGTGCTTCAGTCAGTCATAAATTTATTTAGCTGTTAATGCTGTTGCTATTGTGTGCTCATTCTCACAATTACAATGACTTTGGTTTCTAAACAGTAATGCTGTGTTCTTTTACTGTTTGTAAAATTGCAAATGTAAATTTTTAATTGGATGTGAATGCATGATGTTCATTTGAAAGTCTTTGATATTTCAAAATTAGTCCTCTCCATTATGGAAGAGATATGAACTACAACCTTGTAGAATTTAAATTTTACTGCTTTTCAAAATACATTCCCATAACTCTCTTGAAACTGGAACCACAGTAAAGAACAACTAGTATAAAGATATAATTCTGTCTGTAGACAATTATAAAATGTATTCCCACCAGAACAGCTGCTATACATTTGTTTTGACCTAAGCATATACACACAACTTTTTAGAATTTTTAGAGTACATTCCAAATTACAAAACCTAGAAAGGTTCAGGACAAATTAGTTTAAATATTTAGTTATTAGTTTAAGGAAAATGTATACTGTATACAGGTTATATTATGCTCAAACACAATTGTGTCTTTTTCTCTTAAGCACATACTGATATAAATAAACATTAAACATTTGTATGCTTTAAGTTATTGGTAGAAGACATGTTTTATACTGCATTGATAATGCCATCTGTGTACTGAATTGGGAAAAGTAAAATAAAAGCCTCATGAACCAGTAATGCTGTGTGTATGACTTAACAATAATAATAAACTTTCTGTGTGATACATATCTTACCAGCTAATCCCAATACCATGCTGTTAGAAATGCGTAGCCCATGTTCTAAAGCGATTTAAGTAATTGCATATCAATCTGATGACAGCGCATCACAATATTTATGAATCTGACTATTAATTTTTCTGCACCTCCTTTTTTACTAGTCATAAGGAGCTGGAGCTTACCTAGGTAGGTACACAGCAAGCAAGACCCAGTTTTTCATGATTTTCCAGTCTGTCTCTCATATAGAGCCAGTTTTGAGTCTTTATTCAGTGTGACAGCTTTACACTGTGCAAAGAAACCCACCAAAACGTTGACAGAACTTATAAAATTCCACATCAGTGGTGTCATTTGGTGGAAAGAGGGGGTTTCAGGGGCTTTAGCCTCTGATCTCCAGCGTCCAACGATGATCTTCGAGAGGGGGCTAAGCCCCTAATAAGTGCCAAAGCTGTTGACGATCCTGCTCCATATAGAAGGTACTACTGCCAAAATTTTAAATGAAGTCCAAATTACATGAGACGTTTAAACTCCATGCTGTGCCACATTCCACTCTATAAAATACTTGATATCCCAGTTAAAAGTACAAATCAGTAGCACATTATTAGAACTATCTGTAACCATATTACTGTGAAAGTGTCATTTATGGTGTATGGGAACATTCTCACAATTCCTGCCCTCTTTGTGTAGAGTTCTCACCATTTGCAGTACTGTGGATGTGAGAATTATACCATTTACTTTATGGTTAATTTATACTATACCCCCTTTTTTATTTTTTTAAACTCAGCAATCTATGGACCAGGCTGCACAGCCACCAGTCACAAATGGGTAAGTCTGACTTTGCTGTGAACAGCAAATCTTCTCTTTAGATACAGATTTTAAAGATGTTAGTCTTCCAATATAGCTTTTATGTTTACAGTGTTTTTGTTCCTATAACACTGTTTGATATGCTTTTTTTGTACATTTTGCATTTTTCAACATTTGGGTCTGTGTTTTTATCACATATTTAAAGCATTAAAATGATTTAGCTTATATGTTAAAGTGCAGCTGTAGATGTTAATGTGAGGAAGTTTTCACCCAGAGAGACTCCTTGAGTGGAGAATTGCTGCTTTGAAACTAATGTAATAATGACAACTATTTTTATTTCACTTCTTTTGAAACCTTGTTTTTCAAAGGATATTTAGGGAATAATGTTATATACAGTTAAAATTTTTTTTGTACTTCACATTGTAGACTTTTTTTTTAAAGTGGGATGGGATGGATGTGCACTCCATTCAGAAGTATTGAAACTGCTTCAATTTTTTCACATTTTGTTTTGTTGCAGCCTTATGCTAAAATTGTTGAAAATATTTTTTTCTTCTCTCCACATTAACCAACACTTTATACTCAAGAATTGCAAAGCAAAAACAGGAATTTTAGAAAATTTATAAACAACAAAAAGCTGAACTATCCTTTGGCAGCGATTACAGCCTAGAGACTTCTTGGATGTGATGTGACAAGCTTTGCACACCAGGATTTGGGGATTTTCTGCTATACGTCTCCACGGATGCCCTCAAGCTAAGTCAGATTTAATAGAGACCATCAGTGGACAGCTATTTGCAGATCTCTACAGTTTATTTCAAATTCAGGTACAGGCTTGGCCATTCACAAATATTGTTCCTAAGCCACTCCTGTGTTGTCTTCGCTCTGTGATTAGGATCATTGTTCTGTTGGAAGGTGAACTTTTGGCCCAGTCTGAGGTCCAGAAAATTTTGGAGTAGGTTTTCATTAAGGATATCTCAATAATTTACTCAGTTCAGCTTTCATTCAACATTTGTCTAGTTTCCTAAATCTTGTGACTGATAAACAACTCGATGGCAGGTTGCTGCCACCACCATACTTCAACATTGGAATAGTATACCACAGATATTGAGTGATGCCTGGTTTGCTCCAGATGTGATGCTTAGAACTGAGGCCAGATAGTTGAATTTTGGTTTCATTAGAGCAGAGAATTTTGTTTCTCACGTTTTGAAAGCCCTTTGGGTGCATTTTTGCAAACTTGAAGCAGTCTTTCATGTGGCTTTTACTGAGGAGAGGCTTCTGTCTAGCCAGCATGCTATAAAGCCCAGGACAGTGGAGTGTTACAGTAATGGGAGAAACTTGCAGAAGGACATCATCTCTTCATGTGTTGGTTTTTTTTTTTTTTTTATTTCAGCCAGAGTAATTATCAAGTTCTTGGTCACCACACTTACCAAGGCTTTTCTCCCTTGATTGCTAAGTGTAGTCAGGCAGCTAACTCTAAGAAGAGTCTTGGTACTTTAACACTAGAATTACCAGAGCCTACGAAAAAACTCGTAATTCCGTCCCACCTTAAACTGCTTCTTAAATCCCTTCACACCTCTCCGCCAGCCTTTGTCTTCTAAATGTGCTGATAAAGAGAAGCCGGCTATTCCATCCCCCCACCAATTTAGAACGTGCACGAACTTCTCTCAGCTCATGCCTTGATTGAGTATCTGGGAGTGAAGTGGAGTTTTAGAGTGGAAATAATAGATCGTTGTTTGGAACACACGCATTTCATGTCTGTTCCGTTTCTACAGTAATCTGTGTCAACACATTGTTAAAACAGAAACTTTTTTATATTCTAGTAGTAGATGACAAAATGTAGGCATAAACTATATAATGTATGAAGCCTGAAGTCCAAATAGCAAAGAAACATTTTCACAAGAATAACACAATTGCACTTTTATTCAAACATATAACTGCAGAAACAAAAAGCCGCCTTAACATGCGACATTGACACCAGTTTACTCTAACTGACTCCGTGGCTCAATAGACTCAGCCCCGCTTGAATCAAGGGTCGCGGGTTCGATCCTCGCCCCTCCTTTTGAGAAGTAAACTGCTCTTGTCTTACTGTTTTAGAATAAAAGCATACATTTGATTTCAGTCTGTAACAGCCGGTGCAGTTTATGATCCTTGTAAAGGTTAGCTTTTTTTTTATTCACTTTTCACTCTCTCAGTCGCGTTCAGAATCAATCCATACAACCCCATCTGACACGGCTGTTTTCACTAAAGACGCTATAGCTCTGCAGTGTACCACGATGCATACTAACGCACAATCACCCCCCCCCCGGTTCTGACACACAAACGCTGGCGAAGCTGCCTTCTTCGTATCTCACCGTCACTTGCTTTTCGTTTTATTGAGTGTTCCTGCCAGTCCCGCATGTTGCTGTATGCTTTTCTTTTGTACTACAGGACATGCAGAGGAAAGAATGGTAAAGACCAGTAACCGGCGCTATATGCAATCATCAGACACTCCCCATCTGCCCGTGTCGTTCAAACACAGGAACATATATTGGTGTAAAAGTATAACAAAAGTGCACTTTTATTCAAGTGCACTTTTTCCATCGCTTTTCCTGTAAGAAGCAGTGTACACACTTCTCTCTATGCTGTGGTTTCTATTACACACCTGAAAGAAAGAGACAATATATGTGAAAATATAATCGCACTAATGCAATATTATTTGAAAACGAACAGCGTCAGATCGGGTGTGAATTTATGCAGGAACTGGAAATTCTCTGATGCGGGACCTTCCCCCAGGGAAGAAAGTACAGTGTCAGGTGCTCATTCAGTGTAATAGAAACCATAGCACAGAGAGGTGTGTACACTGCAACAAGTACACGTGTCGTAAATGTAGGAAGGACGGTCCTTGGGTGTGTGGGAACTGTTAATATTTGAATGTGATGATTTTATATAGCACGGAATGAAAATCTGCACTTCTTAGCATTGCACCATGCAAGATGTCGTATCAATCGCCTACTGTAACTTGCTTTCTTTTTCTTCGGTTATACAGGTAGTTTTGAATAAAAGTGCACTTGTTTTGTTTGCGAAATGAAGTGTCTGCGTGCACTTTTCGTGGCATTACACGTGTATTTTTGAGCATGCCAGTTTGAGCAGTATAAAAGTATTGAAAAGTATAACAAAACAACGGGCAGATGGGGAGTGTCTGATGATTGCATATAGCGCCGAACTTACTGCTCTTTACTATTCTCTCCTCTGCGTGCCCTGAGTACAAAAGAAACAGAATACAGGCGCTATAGCTCTGCGTTGTACCACGATGCATACTAACGCCCCCCCACCCGGTTCTGACACACAAACACTGGCGAAGCTGCCTTCTTCGTATCTCACCGTCACTTGATTTTCTTTTTATTCAGTTTTATTGAGTGTTCCTGCCAGTCCCGCATGTTGCTGTATGCTGGATAGAGAGAAGTGTGTACACTGCTTCTTACAGGAAAAGGCGATGGAAAAAGTGCACTTGACTAAAAGGGGGTGATTGTGCGTTAGTATGCATCGTGGTACACTGCAGAGCTATAGCGCGTCTTTAGTGAAAACAGCCGTGTCAGATGGGGTTGTATGGATTGATTCTGAACGCGACTGAGAGAGTGAAAAGTGAAAAAAAAAAAAAAGCTAACCTTTACAAGGATCATAAACTGCACCGGCTGTTACAGACTGAAATCAAATGTATGCTTTTATTCTAAAACAGTAAGACAAGAGCAGTTTACTTCTCAAAATGGAGGGGCGCAGGATCGAACCGCGACCCTTGATTCCCAAGCGGGGGCTATTGAGCCACGGAGTCAGTTAGAGTAAACTGGTGTCAATGTCGCATGTTAAGGCGGCTTTTTGTTTCTGCAGTTATATGTTTGAATAAAAGTGCAATTGTGTTATTCTTGTGAAAATGTTTCTTTGCTATTTGGACTTCAGGCTTCATACATTATATAGTTTATGCCTACATTTTGTCATCTACTACTAGAATATAAAAAAGTTTCTGTTTTAACAATGTGTTGACACAGATTACTGTAGAAACGGAACAGACATGAAATGCGTGTGTTCCAAACAACGATCTATTATTTCCACTCTAAAACTCCACTTCACTCCCAGATACTCAATCAAGGCCTGAGCTGAGAGAAGTTCGTGCACGTTCTAAATTGGTGGGGATGGAATAGCCGGCTTCTCTTTATCAGCACATTTAGAAGACAAAGGGCGCTGGCGGAGAGGAGTGAAGGGATTTAAGAAGCAGTTTAAGGTGGGACGGAATTACGAGTTTTTTCGTAGGTTCTGGTAATTCTAGTGTTAAAAATTATGAAGACCACTGTTCTCTTGAGAACCTTCAATGCAGCTGAAATTGTTTGTAGCTTCCACAGATCTGTGCCTCGACACAATCCTGTCGCTAAACTGAGCAAGCAATTCCACTGACTTTATAGTTTGTTTTTTGTTCAACTGTGGGACCTTCTACAGACAAATGTGTGCCTTTCCTAATCATATCCAACCAATTAAACTCACCACAATTGGACTCCAAAAAAGTATAGAATCATGTCTGTGATAATTTGTAGAATGGGATGTGCCTGAGCCAGATTTCAGTTCTCATATCAGAGGGTCGGAATACTTTGTATCAATGTGATATTTCAGTTTTTTATTTTTAAGAAATTGCCAAAAAGTTTTCACTTTGTAATGCTGGGTTGAGTGTTGCTTGATGTGAGATAAAATAAATTTACAGATTTTTTGCATAATGCTGCAGCTTAACAAAATGTGATAAAGGGAAGGGGTCTAAATGTTTTACGAATGCACAGTATTTCATTTTTCCACATGTCCTGCCTGATATTGTCTATACCCTTAATTATTCATGGAAGGTTTAGAACTCATTCTGTTGCTTACTTTCGCAGACTTCAGGAGATATCCGAAAAGCAAGTGTTCTGCACCTATGACTTTGTGGCCCGGAATAGCAATGAACTGTCTGTGTTACAGGGTGAGCATCTTCAGGTGAGTCTGTGACTGTAGGATCAGTTTCTAAAGTTACCTACAGTACTGTCAAGTGGAACTTTCTTGTACACACAGAATGGTCAGCACTGCTAAAGCTGATGCAGTCAAATGGCTTGTTACATACAAGGGACAAATAAGTTTTGAGTCTGATCTATTAAACGCAACACTGGTGAAATCAGACAATATATATTTTTCAACATAATCTCTGTCAACACTAATACACTCGTATTGAGGTATATTGTGAAGCAAATCGGTGTAACACTGACTAGTTATGTGGGCCTTATGAGGCATGTGACCAGTATGGACTAAATCCTCAACATTATAAAATTGTGTGCACATAATCTTACACAGCAGTGATTTGGACCTTGAGTTTCTTTGGTGTTGGAGGAGAATCTCTATGCTTAAATTGTCGTTTGAAGTAATAGCTATATAAAACCTCATCTCTAGACATGAAATGCTTCATAATTTTTTAACTTTCTCAGCAGCCAGTATGTTGCTTATGTTTTAATTTTCATGAGAAACTGACCTATAACTGATCTTTACAGCATCTATTATCCCATCTTTGATTCTGTTCGTAGTAGGAACATTTTTTTCTTTTGCCAAAGTGAAGAGCTGGTGAGACCTTGGGTTATGTTTGTAAGACATCCTGCTATAATGGAATTCTGCAGCCTTCTTATTGATATTGACTGTGCCATATGAAGTAGACTGGACCTGGTACACATTGGTTAAGTTAGAATGGATCTTCAAAAGTTTATCGCTCTGTATTGTGTTGCTCAATTTTGCATTTTTTGGGTATACATGTAGACTTGAATCTAAAGCAAGAAATATACATTATAAAGCACAAATGTTTAAAACTTGCAGATAACATATATTAGTACACCATAGCTAATCATTTGCTACTTATAAACTCAGCTCCGAAGAATACCCTCTTCAGGTTCAGGATCAAATCCTTCTGATCATAACTGCTTGCTAACAAATACTTCAGCAAAGTGCATAACAAACTATTAAACGGTAAAATTAAATAAATAAGGACATTCACTTGAGTAAAGTCTAAAAAGCATCACCATATATCCAGAAATTGTATAATAAAACAAAAATAATATGTCACAAAGGTAAAGAATATTGGGTTTTATACTTTATTGGAATAGATAAGAGAGCTGGATTTGATAACTTACTTTCAATGAGCCTAACAGACAGCAGAGCTGAACAATTCTTTGTCAAGAAAAATGCAGCAGTGTAAAAATAAAATTTGTTTAACATCTGTCAGGGTGGCATTGTGTTAGTCGCTCAAGGGGCTGGGTTTGACTTATTGTCTTGTCAAAAAGATTAAATCCCATCCTTGCACCTAGTGCTATCCAGATAGGCCCTGGCTCCCTTAATTGAAATATACAGTTTCTGAAAATGAACAGATTTGGCACCCTTTTAAGTATTTCCAAATATAATTTCAATGCCCATGGTCCCAACAGTTCTCAGAGTATTTGCCATCACTGCCTGGCCTGCAGCAGCATCTTTAGAATTTTTTCCCAGTTCTATGTTTAGAGTGGAACTTACTGTATATACAAACATGATATGAGTTGAAAACAAAATAAAATACAAAATAGCATTCTATAAAGCACATAATGTACATAAAATTGAATTGGATCACTATACAAAAAACATACACGTTTAGTGTTGACAATTTTCTACTTTGGGACTGATGACCATCATATTTTTTTACAAAGATGGCAGACAATGGTGAAATCAAGACACCAATGTCCAATAGCATACAACCAGAAACGTAGCTGTGCTGGGCTTCATTGCCTATCACAAAGTTACCTCGATTGCTGTTTGTTAGCGGCTGTTGATTTATGCAGATATCTTCACATATACTTTTACAGCATATCTGCCTGGTACAATTTTCCAGCAGGGCAATGCCTGATCAAGCATGGCTACCCTCTTCACAAAATACCAAAGGGACACTGGCACTTTTAGACCGTATATGGGACATTCTGAAGCACAAAGTACAGTCTGCTCCATACAGTTTTCATTGACCATTGTTTACTTGGAGAATCAGTTGTGCAGTGCTTTGTTGAATGTGTCACAGGACCGTATGTCACAATGCATGGTTGTTTGCATGACTGGCCACTCAGTTTCATAAATTATATCCCAAATTTAACCAAATTCTGGACCCATCAATTATTTTCCTGCTCTCATTTTGGGCCTGATTCTAACTCAGATTTCACAAGTTTTGGCTGTCATATAAACTGATTCACAGCTTCTAGATGTAAATATACTTTTTTGTTACTAAGTAGAGAATATTATACGGCTGTCACATTGATGAAGTACAGCGTTCTGCCACATGAAGCTCAAATGTCATTCCTGTTTTCAAGTACGCTTCATCTTGGCGTATTTCCTGTAACAAAGGTGAGATCTACTTTTTAAGTTGACTTGCTGCATATTAGTGGCACAATATGTGTCTGTCTATGTAACCTGCATCACATTCTATGCTGTTTTCAGCCTTAAAATTTGTTTTTATTTTCTAATCATGTTCATTTAGGATTAAATATGTTTTAAAGGTAGTGCATACTATGAGGCAACACTGCAGTGCAACAAGTTAACAGTACTGCCTCATAGTTTACAAGATAAGCGCTCAGTTTCTGGCCAAGACACTCTCTATGTGGAGTTAGCATGTTGTTCTTATGTTGATGTATTTGTATTCCCTTCCACATCCCAAAGATGAAAATATTAGGTTAACTGGCCCAACAAAGGCATTATGTTTGACTGTTCCCTGCGAAGGCATTCTGTGTGGAAGTTGCTTTCTACTTTGCATTTAGTGCTGCCAGTCCCCACATGACATTTGATTGGATTAAAATGATTCAGAAAATGAATGATAACATGGAATTTGTACATGGAATGGTGATCTCCTATGAGGAGAAATTTTCCAAAGGTATTTTTTAAATTTGAAAAGTTGACATTTTTCCCATTTAAACCAATGTCTTAGTAGAGCAAATCAGTAGGATCATCTTAAAGTTTCCAAGGATCATGTACGGAATGCTTTGTCTCACAGGTGCTTGATGATTCCAAACGATGGTGGAAGTGCCAGAACCGTTATGGCCAAATCGGTTATGTTCCTTTCAACATTCTTGAGGTTGTGCCTCCTGGGCAACTTAAAAATCGCATAAATCTGGAGAGGGATGACCCAGTAGCAGGTCTGAAGGTAAGTAAGCCTTTCTATCAGTATGCACTTAAGGAAACAGTGAGAAACACATCCTAAATCATCACTGACATATATTTTTTTGTTTCCTTTTAATGTAGAAAACACCACCCCCAACTCCACCAAAAAAGTCACACCGTCCCCACAGTAGCTCACAGGGTAGCTGGGACTCCACAGATGGCCCACCAGTTGATCAAAAGGACAAAGGTAAGCTATTGTAGACCATTACCACACTGTATCTAAAGTATTTCCTGCAAGGAGACTCTAAATATCTGTTGTCATCTTCTCCATCTTATTTTTAAGTTGTTATCTGTACTTGCCTCCAATGCTGAGGCTCACTGTTAAATTATGTCATCATGTACCAAACAACTTTAACAAGCAAAAGAAAACCCATGATGTTGATATTGGAAAAGACTGGAGAGCCGATAATTCTGAAAAGCAGGGACAACAAGAATTGGATGTTTTGCTTTCCAACATATGGTCATTATTGAAACATATGATTGAATCAGATTGAAGCTAAAGATCAATTGTGTAACAGAAATGTAAAGAAATTAATACTAGATTCTGAATAATACAGCATTAATTTTAAACAGAAGGGAGTTTTGATAAACATTCAGTTTATTCAGTGAGTTCAACAATTTTCACAAGCAGTATTTATTATATTCTGATCATTCATTTTCAAATCTGAAGATGTTAGGCATGTTTTAAAACCACCTAGCCCCTCATATTCTTTATAGGCATGACAGCTTTTGTTGTTAGTCATTGTCACTTTGCCACACTGGGTTTCCAGACTCTTTTGTATATCAAAGTTTGTTTATGTTGTAGACCGACAGTCGCAGATGGCAGT
The DNA here is from genome assembly GCF_016835505.1 of Polypterus senegalus. Lineage (NCBI taxonomy): Eukaryota > Metazoa > Chordata > Cladistia > Polypteriformes > Polypteridae > Polypterus > Polypterus senegalus. Next base: position 107,432,199 of record NC_053166.1, read on the forward strand.
AATGAATGATGAGCTTCTGCAACAATTTTCTAAGCGAAACACTGTTCACACAAAACAACTTCATATCCCCAAGTCCTTGGACACGAATGTGCCACTAAACTACGAGTCAAACCCATCTGATGTCAAGAACTGGCTGCATGCCAAGGGCTTTAGCGAAATGTGAGTAGAGCCTTTCAGTCTCTGGGCAAAACTGATGGAAGGGCACATAAAGCAGCTGATGTGTGTTCTGGCTTTTTAGAACGGTCAACTCACTGGGAATTCTGACAGGAGCACAGATATTCTCTCTCAACAAAAATGAGCTGCGCACTGTTTGTCCAGAGGAGGGCGCCAGAGTCTATAGCCAGATCATGGTGCAGAAGAGACTGCTAGAGGTAAGAGTCTTCCTGCAGAAACAGTGGATTCCAAAATTAAAGAAAGGCAGGTTGTCATTTTTAGTGACAATTAGTAGTGACTGCAAAACTATCAATAGAAATAGAGTCATTCAAAATGATGTTTTTAGTTTTAGGTAATTTCACTTTATTTCTAATTGTTGTTTTTTTTTACCTATGGGGCCTCTGCTTTCCTGCCTAGCCATCCATTCATGTTCTGACCCATTTAATTGAGTTGTGAGTCATGAAGGGCCAAAGCTTATCTTGGCCACAGTTGATTAAGGGGAACAACTGGATGGAGTACCAAAATATTCACTCATTCACATATAGTAACCACCCTCGTACTGGGAAACATTACATTTTTCCAGTTAATCTTGTAAATGCATCTTTGGAGTGTGGCATAAAACCCACAATACCAATTGGAAAAACCCACATAGATAATGCAGAAAAAATTCAGACTCCATATAGATAGTTTATTAGCGAGGAAGCTGAGCCCAGTCTCCAGTTGTGATGCAGCAGCACTAAGCACAGTATCGTATCCTTTTGCTGCCCCATCCTGCCTCTTACTGTGATGAAATCTACAGAGTTTTGGCACTGGATCAGTACTTTGATGCAGAGTGCCAACTGTGGTCACTTATGTCTGTCTTTAGTAATTCCCTGTAGTAATTGTTTCTACTTAAAAATGACTTCAGTGTAACGGACAAGCAATTCAAGGTAAATATTCCCACCCCAGCACAGAAGTAAACATGTCAACATGAACCAATATTATACAAAAGAAATGCTGATACAGTATATGCACCTTATTAGCAAAGAGCAAAAAAGGCACGAAATAATACAACACAGTTCATAATAGTCTCTAAAAAAGCACATGTTTTCGGTATAACCTTCAGCTGGCCTATCCAACTGCCCTTGAAAACCTTTATATAATAAAGTCAACAAGCAGGTTCCAAGTAACAAAACATGTAACAAATTAGCAGGAGCAGATACCATTTATCCTGAAGTGCTTAAGGAGGTTAGGAAGCACATGTTTAAATACTTGACACAGATTTTTGAACGGTCACTTCACACTGAGAATTCCAATGGACTGGAAAACAGCAAATATTATCCCCTTATATAAAGAGAGTGATCAGGCAGATCCACGTAACTATATGAAAAATTAAACTTAACATGCACTACAGGTTAATTAATAGAAGGAATTATTAAGGAGAGGATGAAGCAACAAATGGCATGAACAAGAGTCAGCATGGGTTTACATGAGGGAGTTCCTGTTTCACTAATATGCTGGAATTCTATGAGGACATAAAAGAAGGATACGATTGGAGTGGTGTATGTAATATTTTGATTTTCAGAGAGCTTTTGATGCGTTCAACCTGAGAGTTTAGGCATAAAACATAAAGAAGTAGAAGTTTAAGGTTTAGTGTAGTGTCCAAAATACAAGTGGTATTCTTCAAGGACCATTGATGTACCCACTGCTATTTTTTAATATCCAGTAAATATCTAGACAGAAATATACAAGTTGGTTAAGTTTGCAGATGATACCATGTTAGGTGGATTGGGAGATCATTTTTATGGTTAAATCATTGCAGAGAGTCTTGGACAGTATACAGGCTTTGGGCAGTTTTGTTGTAGATTAAATTTAATTTAAGTGTAAAGTACTACATGTAAGAAGTTAAAATGTGACTATTAAATAAGCAAGGGAAGGTCAGTCATCATGGACTCATCACTATCATCTTCCAGACAGTGTTCAGAAGCCATTAAGAAGGCTATCAGAATGTTAGGTTATATAGCACGATGTGTGGAGTACACGTCCCAGGAGGTTCTGCTCAAAAGCTTTGTAATGCACTGGTGAGGCCTCATCTGGAATACCGTGTGCAGTTTCAGTAAAAGACATAGCAGTGCTAGAAAAAGTGGAGCGAAGAGCGACTAGGTTGATTCTGGGACTGTACGGGATGAGTTATGAGGAAAGAATGAAAAAGTTGAACTTTTTCAGTTTAAACAGAGATTAAGAGGTGACATGATTGAAGTGTTTAAAATTATGAAAGGAATTAGTACTTTAAAATGTGTTCAACAAGAGCACTGGGACACAGTTAGAAATGTGTTAAAGGTAAGTTTCCCCCAAATTGTAGACACATGGAATAAATTAACAAGTAGTATGGTGGAGGGTAGGACTGAACTGTAGGGGCATTGAGAATCCAAGTTGATGTTGTTTTGGAGGTTTCAAGGTGGAGAGACCTGGCAGGCCTGTTGAGTTGAACAGTCTGCTCTCATCAAAAATCAGCCTAATATTCTGTTCAGCTGGCCTCTGATTTACGCTCAGTCAGAGCAGGACAAAGCAAACGGCACAAATGCTGACATTTCAAAGATGTGTTCAGTTTCATTTGTTGCAGCCATACATTTGGAATGTAGGTAAGGAAGTAATGTTCTTGTTTTCTTTTGCACAGGATCAAAAGCTGGCAACAGAACTTGAAACTGTAATGAAGAAACAGAAGAAAAAAGTAGATGAGATGACACAAAGCGGAATTCTCTAAAGTAAAGGGGACTCTGCTGTTTGTATATTTATCTCTCTCTCTCTCTCTCTCTCTCTCTCTCTCTGTCTATATATATATATATATATATATATATATATCTGGAGAAAGAAACCAACAAAAAAGCAACGCTATAGGATATCCCATCTGAAATCATTATTTTGATATAATCCCTGCATGATGCTTTGGGATGTTTAATCAAATCTTTTAGTAAATACATTTGAATCCTGTTGCTGGCAAACTTTAGCTGACTTTGAAATCCATTCCTGTTGGGACTTTTAAAGTTTTAAGATATTTAGAATTCTTGAAGGATATCTTTTTTAGTTCGATTCTCCAGGTTTTGCACAAGTACTTTCCTCCACTGTTTATATAAACCCAGCTGTTGCTGATATTGTCCAGCTGTTCCAGTTGAATTAACCAGTAAAATGCATTATGGGAGACAACAAGGAGCGTGTTCCCAGTATATTAATAAATGTATATAAACCCAAGTGAAACAACATCCTCATTTCAAATTGTATGTTTCCCTCTTTAATGTGTTGCAACATTGTATTTAAATTTCTGCGTTTCAGTTTCATGGTTTAGTTCATAGATGGCTGAGTTCACTGATCAACATGCATACTGGTGGGATTCAGTATCTTTTAAAAAAGTGCTGATAAATCTTAGAGTTTTTTTAACTGTCATTAAATTGCCTCCTAACCTTCCAGAGAGGACCTATCCTGTTTGGCACAGTTGTGGTCCTAGAGAGCTTCCTTAGGCTGTCGTTTCATTTCATCCAACTTCATCGGGCTTACACTTGTAAAGCCTTCTTAATTGAGCTGCTGCTTTTACAGTTTGTGATGGTTGGGTCTTCCGCAGGCTGGCTGGAGCATTAAACACGCCTGTCACTCTCGGCCTCATTGCTCCATCACTTGTTTTCTCCTTCTTTCCTTGTGGCTTGGGGCTCACAATTTCATCTGGGAAGACTGAGCAGAAAATCTGTATGGGACTTCAAGTGTGTTGTCTTTGTGCAGCTTGTGCAGTGGCCAGCCTTAAATATCTAAACTCGGCCGGAAAGTGTCTGAGTAGACAGCTTCTCGCATGTATCGGTAGGTCTGAGTTGTATCATAGTATGTATCGCTAACTAACTGGAACAGACAGCAGTGTGTATGCTCATCCATCATATACACAATGGTGGCTGCAGACAGTACAACCGTTAAATCAGTGCTGGAGTGTTCATAATCAATTACATATCCTAGTAGCCGACAAAATGCCAAAGACTAAACTGGAAGAGGCAACACTGATTGGCAGAGGCAGGTCACTAGATCTGGAAAAGTGAATACTGGTGCAAGTATTACCTACAGGACGCTGTGGTCAAATAGCCAGGGAGGGCAGAAAAAGTGAAGAAAAAACCCAGCTGGTGAGATGCTGGAGGACCACAGGGTTTCTAAGGACAAACAAATGCCCAAATGTACGGCATGTGCACAAGTAGTTCCTGCTGTTTTTACTCTAGAAGGTTCAATGCAGTGGGCGTCCTCCACAGTTGGAGTGTCCTTATTAATTCCAACATCATAGGCTGCTGCAGAGAACTTTGATCAGATGGTGAGAAACGTAGATGTTAGTAATGTTCACATTTCAGGAGTGCCCTGCCTCTGCCCACAGCCCAGCCATCCACACTCGCTGTGATAATGTTCACAGATCACCCGTCTTTAGGAGCTGGCGGGCAGCATGGTACAGAGACTAAAGCAATAAGTGTGAAATTAGTTCAGTTCCTATCTGTGACTTTGACATTACTCGTGTTCCATTTGTTAAAAAGTATGAACATTTGTACTGATCTTGTATAAGTTATCTTAAATAAAGGTGTCGGCCATCTACAGTTGTACTTGAATATTTTTGAACCCTTCAAGGTGGTCATTATTTTATATGATATATGCCATATGAGATATATATGTACAGTCGCCTAAATAAATACTTCTTACACATAAAAAGGGATTTTAGGGCATGGTTTATTAGACTGTGAAATTTAACAAATCAACAGATTTTCTTTAATGCAGACGTACAGTAAATGAACCCTTTTAAATCAGTAACTTTCCCTTCAGCAGCACTAACACAATCACCTTCTTTAACATTTTACATGGCCATTTCTATGGATATTGGTCTGCTGATCACAAAAATCAACTTTAAATATTCCCACCATATACTGTTTTATTGTGCTCACCTATTTTTCTGATTTCCTCTCATATTTTAAGACTACCAATATGGTGCCCAAAAAGTAAGCTGTATTGTTTAGTCCACAATTGGCTTTGGGTTGTGAGCGGGACCCACAGTAATGGGGTCCTTTTATTGATTGGTCACTCTTAGGCCTGAAAGCTGTCTTGTTCCACAATGGCAATGCCGAGCCTTTCAATACTCAAGGGCAATGCGGTACAAATAAAAGAAACCCATGGAAACATGAAACTGCGCACGCAGTGCAACAACTCCATCTGGAACAGCAGTGGTGAGCTAAACGTGGTGGCACTGCTACTAGGAATGCAGCACAGATATACCAAGTCCTGTTTCTTCATTTGTGAATGGGACAACTGCGCTAAAGAATCCCCATCATGTGGAAAAGAACTGGCCACTCCAGACTCCAGGCCAGAAAACCACTTGTCCACCCCACAGTGATTTTTTGCCTTCTCTTTATATAAAACTTAAGACTGCTAAAAACTTCCTTTAAAGAGATAAAGTATGTGAAGAATTTCAATACTTGGAAAAAGGTTTCCACATATAACTGATGCCAAGACTAAGGAAGGCATGGTTCAAAGATCTACTAGTGGGACCGAAGGAGACTGCATGGAAGGCATTCAAGGTGCCATTAAGAAACTTCTTGTGAACTGCGGAGCACTCAGCTTCTTCCAGTTGATTGACAACATGCTTCACGCATCCAAAACCATGAAGTGCAAGAGGAGTTTCCTCCAATTGTAATGAACCGAGCCTGATTGATGGAAGTGAGTCAATTGCTTCCTCTCACCATCCTGATCGCTAAGGCAACACATATAAGGTAAGACCAATATTACCCCACAAAGCACCTCGATGTATGTTCCCCCTTTAAAAGGTTAGCAGTATGTAGAAAACAGTTACAAGAGAAATTAGAAAACCCAAGTGAATATGTCATCTGTTCCACAAGAAACAAAGGTAAGACCCAAAACAACCCCCCGTGCAAAAGAGCATATGGACACACCACCCCTCCAGACTTTCAAGAGTCTTCTTTAACAGAATGAAACTTTTGTAGGCTAGTGAATGATTCTGAGATTCAATGTAAAATACCTGAACAGTAATTGCTACCCCATAATGAGGAAACTACTGTACAATGAGCTAACCCAGGATTCACTAGATGAGGCCAGCATGCAGAAGAAGTTAAGAGAATATTACCCCTGGTGACGACTGCTCTCCTTCACCTACCCAGATAGTCCATTGATAGGTCCTAGTTACTTTAAACAGCCAAAATAGTTGTCAGTCTGTGTCAAATCGGATAGATCCCTGAGAAATGGATATACAAACCAGATATCATGCCACTCTCAAGCACCAGGCTTCTTCACTATTGAAAGGCATGTAAAGGTTGTCCTCCTCTTCTTCTTCTTCCATTGCCCACACATTCTAGCCAGAAAGATAAATGGCAAGGCATAGCAATAACTTTTCAATGTGGCAGTGCTCTATAGATCACCACATTCAGTGGATGGCATGGAGAGTCCAGAGTGGTGCTGTTTTAGTTTTGGTATCTAATCCATTACCCTTTGTATGCAGTTCTGAGGAAGTGCAGTCTGGAGGTGCATACTGCCAGAAGCATATTGTCTCGGTGCTCATCCATTCATTACTTTGGCTTCCTGTCTGGAAAATGTAATATAAACCACCCGAGTCCATCCATACCTGCTATTAGATATACATTGTGTGGCTAAAAAACAAAACAATTTAAAAAAATGCTACATTTTTAGCATTAATCTGTCCAATAATAATTTTCATGTTTGCTTTTACAGATAAAAAAAATAAATGAGGTGATGTAGTGCACACAGTGGTACCTAAGTAAAACAATGGATACTGACCACATCTTCATCTACAAGCTGCCTCTGCAATGTGGATATTGGTGGGTGGTTCCTCTTCCCATCAGCAATGACCTCAAACTAACTGAGTGTCTTCAGACATAACCCAGTATGAGCCGTACGTCTGTCATCTCTTGCTGTTGGGAGATTGTTGAAGGAAGAGTTCACAGTAAAAGTCATAGTCCACATGGCAGTTTGCAGTGAGAACAAAATATAAAAGAATAAAAGCAAAACCTGGGCCGGAAATTTGCAATATACTAATTATTGTTGTCTTTATAAGAAGACATACACTATGTATAAGAAAAGGGTCCTGAAACTTCATACCAGATTTTGCACTCTGCTCAGAAAGGACTCTGAGCAGCAGCAAACCAAGAATAATTTATGTAATTGTGAAACTTTCTTCTTGTTACAGGCTGCTCCCGTTAGGGGTCGCCACAGCGGATCATCCTTTTCCATATTTTCCTGTCCTCTGTTCCGTTACACTCATCACCTGCATATCCTCTCTCACCACATCCATAAACCTTCGCTTAGGCCTTCCTCTTTTCCTCTTCCCTGGCAGCTCTATCCTTAGCATCCTTCTCTTAATATACTCAGCATCTCTCCTCTGCACATGTCCAAACCAACGCAATCTCGCCTCTCTGACTTTGTCTCCCAACCATCCAATTTGAGCTGACCCTCTAATGTACTCATTTCTAATCCTATCCATCCTTGTCACACCCGTTGCAAATCTTAGCATCTTTAACTCTGCTACCTCCAGCTCTGTCCCCTGCTATCTGGTCAGTGCCACCGTCTCCTACCCATGTAACATAGCTGGTCTCACTACCATCCTGCAGACCTTCCCTTTCACTCTTGTTGATATCCATCTGTCACAAATCACTCCTGACCCTCTTCTCCACCCATTCCACCCTGCTTGCACTCTCTTTTTCACCTCTCTTCCACAATCCCCATTACTCTGTACAGTTGATCCCAAGTATTTAAACTCGTTCACCTTCGCCAACTCTACTCCCTGCATCCTCACCATTCCACTGACCTCCCTCTCATTGACATACGTGTTCTGTCTTGATCCTACTGACCTTCATTCCTCTCCTCTCTAGAGCATATCTCCACCTCTCCAGGGTCTCCTCAACCTACTCCCCACTATCACTACAGATCACAATGTCATTACCAAACATCATAGTCCACAGGGACTTCTGTCTAATCTCGTCTGTCAACCTGTCCATCACCATTGCAAATAAGAAAGGGCTCAGAGCCGATCCCTGATGTAATCCCACCTCCACCTTGAATGCATCCATCATTCCTACCGCAGACCTCATCTCTGTCACACTTCCCTCGTACATATCCTGTACAACTCTTACATACTTGTCTGCCACTCCCGACTTCTTCATACAATAACCACAGCTCCTCTCGGGGCACCCTGTCATATGCTTTCTCCAGGTCCACAAAGACGCAATGCAACTCCTTTTGGCCTTTTCTCACACACATATATATATATATGTGTGTGTGTGTGCACAAAACACCCCTATCCCAATGACACCAGTGACTATTATATAAAACACGAATATACAAATATTTACAAAGAACCCTGCCTTGCCCCTAAACACTAACTGAACAAACACAGATGTAATGATAATCGGCGGTGGATATGAAAATGATAGAGGAGTCCAAAAGCTAATAAAGTCCGGCAAACGGTGGATATTGCTCACCTTTCGCTCCCTTTGTTTAAATGCAAAATGTCCCGGATGTAACTGTTGGATCCAATAGGTGATTTCCTTCTCGGGGCTGCGGTCTCCCTCCATCATCCTTCCCAATTTCACTTACGGGGACACTATTTACTGATACACACACATAACAGACAGTAAGCGGGACTATGAAATGAAACGCAACTCAGCACAAACACAGAATATACCTATTATTATGTAGCCCTGCTACATTAACACCCCCATCAGGCTCAACCAGTACTTGAATGAGAGACCTCCTGGGAACATTGTGTGCTGCGATAGAAGCCACCTTCAAATAGAATGGCTGTAGATGCGTTTCCCAGCCATACACTGATGCCCAGGTTCACTTCAACAGTAATGGCCAAAAGCTTACAGCACCTGAGGTTCCCTGGCGGTCTCCCATCCAAGTACTGGCCGAGCCCGAGCATTTTTAACTGAGATCAGACGAGACTGGGCACGTTCACACTGGTGTGGCCATAAGCGAAGGTCCCACTCCTTTACGCTGACTATATAGTGAAGGACGGTGGACCACGTGTCTCTTCTCTGCTGATGGGCTCTCAGTCTGTTGTGCCTTTCTCCCCAGCCTGCACCTACATGGCAGACTTTTGATCCTTGCCAGATATTTTTTACAGAGCAGTTGTGTGTGGAGGGTGGACACTCGGTGAGTTGTTACTGCTGTTTTCATGTTTGTTGTTTCCATGTTGAATTTCAATACAAATTTGATCACACAAATATGCTGTGCTACAGCCAGCTGGCAGTCTGACAGTGAATGACAGCAAAACAAAATTCCTTTCTACATGTTCATAAAAAGGAATAAAAATAAACCAATTGTCTTACTGATTCCCAGGACAAAGGCAGCCTGACTTGCACAAGTGACCACCCAACCCTTGCTGGCCACTTTGCAAAGTACCACTGGGATAGCTAGGGTGCAAGGGTTTAGTAGAATACAACAGGTTTCCAAAGTTTGGTTTCTCTAGTTATGCTAATATTTCCTCACCGGTCCCATTCCAAAATAGGAAAGAATAACTAGAAGTAGGTTAGTAATACCTGTAATTGAAATAAATCCTATAATTATTATACAAATTCAGTGAGGCCATAAGAGCAGACCCTCCTGCAGCTACGAGAGGTTTATGACATGGCAAAATAATGGGTCTTCAGTGGATATTGGACAATTTGACAAAAGGGGAATGTTTTATGACACATAATGGACTGTGAAGAGAATGTGGCTGGACAAGTGTTCAGATCTATAAAAATTGGGAATTTAACCTCGCATTCAGTAACAACTTTATTTTTTTAACATTTGATTGGAACTGGAAAAAGGAATCATTTTCTTACAATTTTTCTGAATTGGTAAAATGCATTTCCTAAAATCTCTCCTTTTCTCAAAACACTAAGCTAAAATTCAAGCTTCACTCACAAAACCTTTGACTTGTCTTGCAAAATCAAACACTTGACCTGAAGCTAACTTTATTCAAAATCAAGCACTACTTTCAGAAAACACACAAAACCAGCCAATTTATAACCTCTACTCAGCAATTAGTGCGCACTACCTAAATAAATGCAAAACACTCTGGGAAAATATCATCTTTATTTACAATACTAAGGGGCTGTGCCCCCTGCTCGCTTCACTCGCCAACCCCTACACGCTGTTCCTACATTGCTAGCCACTTCCCAGGTCTGCCGCTTGTGTATCGGGAAGCAGGTGTACAATTTATACACATTGTTATTTTCATGGGAATTGTTACATATGCATAACAGAACTAACAATTTTACATTATAGTGAGTAATTAACCACAGTAAAAGATAGAACAATGTAATAAATTGAAAGAAAATTATGTTTCATGTTGCGTTACAGGTATCCGTTGAGTTATACGATTTTGTTCTGTTTTGCTTTGAAATTAACATTCAAATACTTTTTAAACTTACACCTCTACTGTAACACGCAAAAACAATATTTGGAATTAACTTTTTGTCAATGGATTTGTATCCATTATTGGCTTTAGAATTTCTAATACATCCAATCGTTTAACTCTTTCGATTCTATATTGCATCGCTTCTCCGTGATCATAAATATACACCTGACCGAATTGTGGTTTCTGTAAAATTAAACTTGTCATAGCTTTAATTGTTGGACCACAGATTTTCATAGCGTATGGTCCTGAATTGTGTAAATCTACGTTTTGAGCATTGATTGATGCGAACGTGAACAGATTATTGTAGATTCTGGTATTTTGCCTGTAGTGTTTGTGGATTTCACTTACACCAAAAAACAAATCTTTTATTTCTCGCAGATACGCCTCTTCATTGCGAAGAAACACTACTTTTCCCTGTTGGCAACACAAATTAGACAATCATCTACAAGTCTCCAACTTAAACTTTAAAGCCGAGCAATACTTCTGTCATATCACCTATATTTGATCTCTTTTTGCTGTTCTGTTATTTCACGGAGTAATATTTTCCATTTGTTTGCGCTAATGCGATCTTTATAATCAGTTTTTTGTGACTTTCAAATTTTAGTACTTTCAGAATCTCTAACCTGCTCTGCATGTGTATCATGCCAACATTTTTGAACCTCTTTACGATGTTCAATTTTGTCTTCTACTCTTTGTCTTTTGTTTCCGACCCCACTTGGACCTGCTAGGTTTTCAGTTCCACTTGGTCTGGGCTGATTATTACTTTCTTTATTTTCAGAATTTGCATTTAGATTATTATTGTTCTTTTTTGGGTCTCTTTTTGATGCGCTGCCTTTTTTCTTCACTTAGTTGGTGACGTGTCATGTAGAACGTATAAAATTATTGTCGTAAACATTTATAAGAGCTGAGAGCACAGGAACTGTGTCTGACAATAGCATTCACACGAATGAGAGGTGAGTGGACCGTGGGCATTGGTTGTAAATGGCTGAGAGGAGGACGGGACTTGTCAAAATCTCTTGACAGAAAGTCTCATCTCACACGTTAGACACAGCAGTCAGGTGGGCACACACACTGGTGCATAATTATGGACACACCAATCAGGTTTACAAGCACTTTAAAGAGGCAGCAGGTCATCTGTCTTCAACAAAAATGGATGGTTGCAGAGAAGGAGACAGAGAGTGAGGATGAGAGGAGGAATCCAGAGAGAACAAGGTGGAGGAAGAGCCCGAGGTTCTGTCAACAGAAAAGCTTACTGCATAAACTATGTATATCAACAGTTTTGGTATCTATTCGTGTATCATTTTACAGTTAGCTACATGTATTTTGTTTGGCCAACATAGGATTGAACGTCGAGAACACCAAGGAGGAAGGGGACCCATATTCAGACAAGAGCAAGAGAGAGACATCATAAAAATCCTTTAGGCCAATAATGCAATCAGACTTAAGAGAAATTCAAACCCATATTGTCAATGATCACACAATTTTCAATAATGTCCAACAAGCCTCTCCGTCAACGATAGCCTGTATCCTTAAAAAACGTCAAGTTCTGATGAAACAACTGTATAGAGTGCCATTTGAGAGAAATTCAGACAGGGTGAAAGTCCTGGGGCGTGGATATGTGGAGGTAAGTATTGTTTACTGACTGTGGTATTGTGCACCACACACATAATCTTTTTTGTAATTGCACATGTAATTTACTGTATAGCAGACCTACAGTATATTGATCTACACAATGTGATATTTTACTGTATTTCAGAGAGCTTTGCAAATGGATGTGGGGGAAGTCTGGCATGAGTTTATGACCTCCAGCAGACAGGCCACTGGTGTGAATGTCTCTGACCAGACAATCAGAAACAGACTTCATGAGGGTGGCCTGAGGGCCCGATGTCCTCTAGTGGGCCCTGTGATTTTCACAGATTACAACAGGTTCACCCTGAGCACATGTGACACACGTGAAAAGGTCTGGAGAAGCCATGGAGAATGTTTTGCCGCCTGTAAACATCATTCAGCATGACTGGTTTGGTGGGTCAGTGATGGTCTGGGTAGGTGGACGTACAGACCTCTACAGGCTAGACAATGGCACCTTGACTACCATTACATATCGGGATGAAATCCTTGGACCCATTGTCAGACCCTATGCTGGTGCAGTGGGTCCTGAGTTCCTCCTGGGGCACGACAATGCCTGGCCTCATGTGGTGAGAGTATGCAGGCAGTTCCTGGAGGATGAAGGAATTGATATCATTGACTGGCCCTCACGCTCGCCTGACCAAAATCCAATAGAACACCTCTGAGACATTATGTTTCAGTCCATCCAACGCTGCCAGGTTGCACCTCAGACTGTCCAGGAGCTCAGTGATGCCCTGGTCCAGATCTGGGAGGAGATCCCCCAGGGCACTATCTGTCGTCTCATTAGGAGCATGCCCTGATGTTGTCAGGTATGCATACAAGCACGTGGGGGGCATACAAACTACGGAGTATGATTTTTGAGTTGCTGCATTGAAATTTTAGCAAAATGGACTAGCCTGCCACATAATTTTTTCACTTTGATTTTCGTGGTGTCTTTGAATTCAGCCCCTCTGTAGGCTGATAATTTTCATTTCCATCAACTGATGTGGCATCCTTTCGTTCCTTACACATTACCCAATCCATATCAGTAGAGATATCCAGCAGGAGTTTTCTCCCCATTCAGATCTAATGTGTTTTCAAAGTGTTCCTTTAATTTTTTTTGATCAGTTTACATTGATGGGGCCAGATTTAACCTGAGAACAGTGATAAGAAAGATCATTTTCCACATGGCTATTGTCAACGTACCAGGGCAACATGGAAGTAACATTACCTTTTGTGCTGTCATTTCACAGAATGGGGTCCTCCATTGCCATGCCAACTTGAATCGTTAACAACACTGACCTCATTGATACGTTTTTGAACAGATTACACAACTTTATCACAGCAGCAAACCAAAGGGATCAGATGCGATACATTGTCAATCTTCATCGTTCTGGTTTCATCAACAACCTCAATTTACAGTCCAATACCTTCCACCATACCCTACCTTCCTAAACCCCATCCAGGAGTTCTTCTCAGCATGGCGGTGGAAGGTGTATGATCTCTGGCTGTATGTCCAGATGCCGCTCATTCAAGCTATGGAAGAAGTCTGTTACCAAATTGATGCAGCATCAATACAAGGATGGATTCGTCACTCCAGAAGATTCTTCTCACATTACTTTGCAAATGAATACATAGCCTGTGATGTTAGCAAGACCCTGTGGCCAGATCCAGCTAGGTGGAGAGATGATGTTTAGCGTTCCCTTTTGTCAGTTCTGAACTGAATGCTTTCTGTTACAACTGTTAGCTTACAGTGCAATGGTACATTCAGTGGAAGTCGATGCAGTGCTTCTGTTTGGCCTAAATACACAAGTGACACCAGTCTGTGTTCTCGTTTTATTTTTGTAGCAACTTCTACACCTGAAGGTTAAGCCTCTTGCTTGGATTTCCTGTGCTGATGTCAGTGATGGACTTTGTCTTTTTTGTTGTTAGGATAACACAAATTGTGCTTAAGCAATTGGAGGCACCAGTCATGTCAGTCAGAAATTATACAACCTGCTATATCCTAACACAGGGCCACAGGGGTCAGCTGGAGCCAATCCCGGCCAGCACAGGGCGGCAGACAGGAACAAACCCTGGGCAGGGCGCCAGCCCACCACAGGGTGCACACACACACTAGGGACAATTTAGGATCACCAATGCACCTAACCTATGGGAGGAAACTGGAGTACCCGGAAACCCACGGAGACACCAGGAAAACATGCAAACTCCACGCAGGGAGGACCTGGGAAGTGAACCAAGGTCTCCTTACTGCGAGGCAGAGGCGCTACCCACTGCACAACAAGCTGTAAATACTCATATCAATATAATAAAGTTTTTTTGCACACACACATATACTATACAGTTACATTCAGACTAATGGCACATAAACAGGTGGCGCAAGTGCATTAATGTTAGATTTTTCTGATTTCTTTGTGCTCACGCAACTTTGCAGACAAGGTCTTTGGAGCAGCATGTGGAATGTGCCATTGCTAAACGTGGGCAGGTTAAACATTTAACTCTGTCTGTAATTCATAGACAAAGTCACACATACTTGGGTACTGCCAAGCTCCATGCTAGTCTTAACAGTAGTGTAATCAGGTACAAGACCCTTTACAGTCACTGCAGCCTGACAACTGTCACCAACACAATACGGAATGCGGCGTGACGTCTGTGGACTATGGGTGAAGTTAAATGTTTAACTCGACCTCCATTTAGATATGCCCCATATCGCAAGCTGCAATGAGGGGTACTTGGGAGTTTCCTGCCATTTCTTCTTTCGATTTCAGGCCTGCTCTGTTTCCAGTCACTTAAGTGCAGGTGCGGCCACTCACTCCCCCACACTGCCCTCTTTAAGTCTACATTTTGAGATTAGGGTATGTAGTTTTATAAGGTCATTAATGCCACGTGTACATGGAGATTCTTACTTGCATGAGCTAATCAACATGCAACATGTCGCCACTGTCCAGCACCATGATTAAGGAGTATATATAACCATGTCTTGAAAATTCTGTCTTCTTAAACATCTCAGAATACAGTTTCTCTGTCTTCTTTGCACACAGTTTTTTCCTGGTAATTAACTACATTGTTTAATATAATCTTTCTAATGTTGATTAAATTATATTATACCTTCTATATTGTCAGGATAACTGCACTGGTTAACGTTCTAAAATATTCCTTCATAAGAAAGGAAATGCAAATAAATACATGTATTGTGAAATGTAACAAGAAAGAAATGATAAACTGACATGTAAGCAAAAATAAATATTACAAATTATTTTGACAAAAATATTTATATACTTAAATTACTTCATCTATTTTATTTCAGTGAAACCACTGAAATAAGCAAATAAATAAATGCTTTATGAAGTGTGACAATAACAATGGTAAATAAAAAGAACGTTGTAATGGCCAACCCCTTACCCAGACCGGCAACTACACAACCAAGACCTGTGGGCCTGGCTAAACTGAGGAATCTAAAGACAATAGCAAGCCGTACCCCTTACAAGCAGCCCTTTCCTCCAATTGACGAATAAACAGGCAATGCAAATCAGTGTGTAAAATAAGTGCAGATATATTGAAATGTGAAAACTAATATACAGTACATATATACAGTAGATATCTATATCTATCTATCGATCTATCTCTCTCTCTCAACACATATACACACACACAATTCCCCACTATCCCAAAGACACAAGTGAAAGACATTATATACCTTATTTAAAACAAGCACACAAATATATATAATCAAAATATTACAAAGCCTTCCCTTGCCCCTAAAACAATAAATGAATAAACACAGAACACAAACACGAAACAAAGATCAAAAACAAACTGCAATTGAAATGGATGAAATAAACCGAGTCAAAAGTTATTAAAGTCCTGAATTAAATGAAATACTGGTTGATATGATATTTCAGGAAGGTTGAACTAAATCCAAACTCCGGGGTTTCTCCACATTGGCTAATGTAATGATTTTCCAGACAGTAAAAAAAAGCAAACGGTAAAGTTGCGCAATGAGCATAAATGATGATTTGTAAAATGAATGCGAAAACGGCTCCTATCGATCTCCTTTCTCTCCTCTCCGGCTCCTCTTTTGACAATTCCCTCGTCTCGTTTAAATACAAATATCCTGGATGCAATTGTTGCGGTAAAAGGAAATGCCAGTAAAGGGGTTGCTGCCTCCCTGCATCATCCTTCCCAGTTTGTTTCTTGGGGACATTTATATAAACACACTATGGAGTAAATGGGACGATGTAAAAAGACTCGGCACAAAACACATTAAACATCCACAATTATGGAGCCCTGCTACAACGTGAATGTAGTTACTTATGTCAAGAAATGGAGAGGAAGTTCACCATCTCAATTTGGCACCTGCCCAGCAACTATAGGACTCCCAATGCTAGCAATGTATATGGTCAAAGACCTCTGTGCTCGCTCACCTGTGGCCAGAATTACTTGCGTGGAGCAATTACTTTAAGTCAGGTAGCTCTGACATTATCATCCTTTCAGCAACTTGCATCTGATGTGTGCTGTCTTCCTATAAATGTATCATTTGATATCCAAATATGTATGCACATTCTTGGAATGACTCACCAATCAAAACACACTACATGCTAGACGGTTTTCATTTCAAGCCGTATTTTACATTGTGTGCTATGTCACTGAAACAAATACACAAAGAAATAAGCAACAAAAACATATTTCACAACATATTTAATTACACTTACATAAATGTATTATGTATTTATTATCACATTTCAAAATAAATATATTTGCATGTTTATTTATTTACTTAATTTTGTCCAACATATTCCTCCTTAGACTACAGTTACTAGCAGAGAGAGCAATTGTCAAAGCTCAGGCCTGTGTTGTGGGGGGAGTTTTGGAGAGGACATAGAAAATGATTTTTAGAGGGCCTCAAAAGAAATTCTGACAAACCATGAAAACAGCAGCTAAGCAGGCAGAAGGTTGCTCATACCTTTATCGGCAATGGAGAGAACTGAGGATATGGTCAAGAGGTAGAGGGTGTGCTTTTAAGCACCTTCGACTATACCTTGCGGTAAGTATTTCTTGGAGAAGGCAGTGCCAGAAACAATTTTTGGGAATAGATCCATTAGAGGTGTTGAAGATGCTGCACTGATTAAAAAGCTGGGTGGTAGCAAGACCACAAGGATTGATAATGCATGAAAGGAAATGCTGAAAGCACTGGAAATAGTGGGTTATTTTTTACATGCCTCTTCAATACTATGTGGAATGCAAGGACAGTACTCCAAGACTGGGTAGGGTACCTGGAGTCATAGGGACAACGAAGCAGGTTGCATATACCAAGGGGTCGGACTCCTTAATCCCATTGGAAAAGCTCATGCTGGGGTACTGAAAAGAATACTTGAACTGATAGCAGAACCTCAGATCCAAGAAGAGCAACCCAGATTCCTGGCCATGGAACACTGCACCAACTCTTGGTTTATGTTCAAATATTTGAGGAGTCATGGAAGTTTGCTAATCCTGTTGTCACCTACTTTGTGGAGCCAGAAAAAGCTCAAGATTGCCCATGTGTGTGAAAGGTTTTGTAAGTGTATGGAGTTTTCAAGGTTTTTGCAGTGCACAATCCAGTCCCAGCAATTTTGCAGTTGTGTTTATATAGTTGGTGTCAAGTGAAGTTTATCTGAGGAGGCTGTCAAGAGTGTTAATAGTTTCCTCTCCTGTTTATGATTTCTATAGCCAAGACATAAAAGTTATGGCCAAGATTTAAAGGGTTTGGAAAGCTAAGCCTTGTGTCACTGATGTGTGTAGATGATGCATCCTCTTGAACTCATTCGACTGTGATTTTCAGCCTGCATTGGAATGATTTTCTGCTGTGCGCAGTGTGCCCCAAATAAGAATTGGCTCCTCCAAATCTGACTTTCCCTTCAGAAAAACTGAGCAGTATAAGCACCCAGAGTTTTGTTTGTTCACAAGAGAGATTACACCAACAAATCTATACCATGAAAGCAATTTTGGGACCATGGAGAATAAGCAGAATCTAAGACCTCAGATGAAGCTTTCAATTAACCAGACTACACTTCCATCCTCACCTGCAAGTGGCCGAAATGAAATTCCAGTGCAGGGCTGCTGGGCTCACTGAACCTGACAGAGTGAAGAGGTCAGCAATTTGAGGCGACCTTGGAGTAGAACTGCTACTTCTCCAGATCAACAACAGCTAGCTGAGATGGTTTGAGGATGCAACTGGGATACCCGGGTGCTCACAAAACATGCTGTAACAGATAATGTTTCTCAACTGGCTGAGAACAACTGGGAAGTCCCCTGAAAAACCAGGGAAAAGCTGCTGAGTATATCAGTGGCCTGATCTGTACAACTCAGCATTTTGCCACTTTTACTTTCATCAGAAAAAGTAAACAGAAAATGATGTAATGATGATATGCATTACAAAAACCTTTAAGTGCTATAATGCTGTAGAAATTAATTTCAAAACTGGTTTATTCAAAGCAGACGTTTAAGTACATTTAAATAGACAAAACATTTTTGGGTGTAAATATAAAAGAACTTCAACAGTAGAAATTTAAAACTAATCAGGACAGTATCTTCAAATCAAAAACACTTAATTTTTAAAGAGCATGAAATCTGACTCCAAAGCAGACAGTCGGGAATCCAACGCAAGAAGCACTTCTTTCATCTATAAAAGAACATAAATACACCATTAATGTCAAGTCAAAACCTTCCATCTTCCTTTAATTATTTTGAACCTGTTTTTTCAGTAAAGTATCATAAAGAATTGGCATCAATGCAGGCAAGTTCTGCACTAACTCTGGATGTAAATAAAGTCTAGATCAGGGGTAGTCAATTATGATTTAAGGAGGCCCGGAAAGAGAAAATTTCCTCATGTACAGGTCTGCAGCATCATCATGTTTAAGTTGCATTATAATTTTTACAACTAATTTATATATTTTGAAGTAGCATCGCCATTGTATCAACATCTGCACTGTGTGAAGTCAATGACTCAAATCAAACGAAGAAAGTTCAATGCCATTTCAACAATATTTATTTTCAGTGCAACTCTGGAGGGCTACATACAATAAAATAAGAAAAAATAAATAACAGTAAAAGTAAGTAAAAGCAAGGTAACTTTGACATTCAACTGAGAATTACAAATAAGTACTTTTATAATAATAACAAGTTTTAATGTTTCAACAAAAAAAAGACTTGGCCTCATAAAAATAAAATATATAAGAGTTTTTAATATGTGCACAACTGAACAGGCATAACCAGTTTCACAGTAAATCTGATCATCTTTAAATAACTGAACGTATCTCCTCCTCCTTCTTTCCCTCATATCCCACTGCCTACTTTCTCTTGTTCAGTGAGAGAAATGAGCTATTGCTTGGTCTGCCAGGATTTGAAATCTGGGCTGGAATGGTGTCAGTGTCATTCTCATGCATGTGTTGTCATCACTGAATGTTTTTTGTGATGTCCCAAAATCCACGCATCTCTGAGGGAAGACTCGAGTTGTTGGCCAGTAAATGAATGTGTTAAAATCCTCATTGACCAATCGTTAGTTGGCTTTAAGATTGCTTGTTTTCTGTAGCCTAACTAGCTAATTTAGTGGGTAACTTTTCTCAAATATAATTTTGTGCTTAGTTTCATAGTGGTGTTTCACATTACCACTTTTAACCACTGCCACCGTCTCACAGCAGATGAGACACGCCGGTTTAAAGCTTCCCATGGGAAGTATGAACATAAACGCCTCGATCTATTCCGGATTAAAAGCCCGGTTTTCAGTGTCAAGCTTCCGCCGTTTATCAAAAGCCATGGCACATTGACTATTTCGTCACTTTTGTCTTCTCAGTCCTGTATATTTTTCTCCCCACGTCAATGCCGCTGCCACAAAAGTGCCAGCTGTTTTCACTCAGAATGCAGGTTTTCACTCCTCTATTCAGTGAAGGCCCGTCCTGCTCTTCCTGTAATTGGCCGACATTCTTGCCTTTACTTTGACCAATATCAGTCTTCATGCTTAAACCTAACCAACTCGAACCCACGAAGGAAACAAGTATTGGCCAATCAGAGACATGTAGGAGGTCCCTTTCACTGAGTAGCAGTGTAGAAACACTGTCTGAAAAGAGTCGCCGGTAAAAATATAATCTCCGCCAAAACTAAATAAAACTCAATGATATGTCTGGGTCCGGACAAAACAGAGTCTGGGTCCAGACCCGGACCGCCGATTAGTGACCTGTGGTCTAGATCAAGGGAACACAGTATACACAGGAATAACAGGCAAAGTTCACACAAAACCATTGTAAATGAAAACCACAACTTTTTAAATACATAAGGGGACAGGTTACAGAAAGCGTTACAGTATCTTATGAAATTATTACAGTTTTAGATATACTTATATGCTGCATCCAGTTCATCTCAATTTTCACTAGTGGACTTGAATACTGTATGTAATTCACCATATAACTGAAAGAACTTTGCTGGGTGAACATTTTTAAAAATTACTTTGACGAGACATGATATAGGTTACAAAGTTGTATCCACTGAGACCAGAGGTATCAGTGACATTGTGCAATATTACCATCCTCACATTATTCCACTATGACTTTTTTTCCAGCTAGGAAATATAAATGCAGTTTCCTAATTTAAAAAAAAAATACAAAAAAGTTAACTCATTTCAAGTAAAACTAACATCAGCAAAATTTCACTGAAATGTTATTTCAATTGTTCTGTTACTAGCCTATATTTAATAGTTAAGGTTTCTTAATAACATATTAACTTCAGTTTTAATGCTGTCTACCAGTTAAGACCCCAACTTTAAAATACTACTCTGAATGCATAAACAACTCTAATTTCTTGCTGCCCTCCCCAGGGCTATCCAACAAATATCTATCCAAAAGCATAACTGTGACTAAAATTATGCAGTTTTACCAACCACTCTTATAGCAATTCTTTTATACCTGAAATATTATTTCTAATAGACCAACACAATGAAACATGCACATTAAAATACGCACACATCTACAAACTTAATATTGGGCACCAGTAAGCTGGTGACCCAGACCTTCCCTATGCATTTTATAATGTACTAGCCAACCCGCGGCGTACCATACCCGCATAATCAGGCTGTTTTTTTTATGATTTTTAAGCACAGGGAGAAAATTAACATTTGAAAAATCAGTAATGTAATAAATCAGCAAGAACAGCAACGTTGTAATAATGCACGGAACGAACCAACATACAATCGTCCGTGCGGTGCTCAGGCGCGGAGGGTGGAACGGGAGGAGAGGAGAAGGACGTCCATTCCGCTCCCTCCGTCATGCTAGTGTGCTGATTTCTCGTTCAGTATGCACTGCTTGCTCATGTGCCCACCTCCAACTCGTCACTCGAGTCGTTGTCGTCTTTGCACAGTCCAGATGCACCTGTGAATCACGTAGACTTTTCATTGCTCTGTGCGGTTTTGGCTGCCGTTCTATATATAATCCACCAAGACTCCCGACCACGGTAGTAGCGATGTGGGAGGGGGATGTGTACAAAGTGCAGGAGCATCTAAGAAGACGCATGTTTGTCGCAGAAGCAAATTGCTGTATATAGCAGTAAAACAGTTTGCTATGGTGCATGCGGTCGTGTGTCGTAACCGAAAATTCGGTTTTTAAAGACTGCTTACTTCATTGTGTTTTAACTTCAGTTGTAAAGGAATTTTTAAGGAATTTGTTTTAAGGATCCCATGGGATACCCCTCGCAAACCGTTTTACACGCTGCATATGGCGATTCACCTCCGCGAGAAACATGCCTCTATGAACAGTCAACGTGGGTCTGAGGTGCATGTGGCCTTTACGACAGACGAATATAAATGACGCCGTTTTTCTGTGTTGACGCATCCGAGTTGGTGGGTGTGGCTCTGCGAAGTTGTCGTCGTATCCAATGGTCTTGTAGTTGGTGGGCGTGGCTCCTTCCTGTGTCGCCATAGGTGTCTTACTTGTCGGCTTAGTGAATCCACGCCTCTTCCGGCGTGCTTTCCATGGGTGTCTTGCCTTAGTGAATTATATATATAGACTAGCTGAAATACCTAGTGTTGCCCGGGAGGAAAATAAAGTGTTTTTTTTTTTTTTTTTAAATTGTGAACATGATTAAAAAACTTTAAAAATAAAAATAAATTAACAAACAATAAAGACTCACTAATGTCCTTGTCTTGTGTGTATGTTATCATCCAGTTGGCGCTTGGAACCGCCAACTCTATTTAATTTCAAAAGCAGCAGGGGAGCAGTGCTGCTTAATCATAAGAATGCTGGCAGTCGCCTGCTATATGTGAACTGTGCAAGTCGCACGGGATCCTACAAAGTATTGAAATCATCAGAACTACTCTGGGCATCTCTCTGTTATAAGGATCATTTTGCTGGCGTGCTCAAATCGTTTTTGCATTAGCAGCTAAGCAACTGTCTTTCTTAGGTGGTTTCCTTTTGCCCGTGTGCTGGCCTCGCTTGCGTTTCCTCAGAGCTGGAGCCCTCACCCCGACTGTACGTCTTACTTCCGGGCCGGACAAACACACACACTTCCACGGGTAGAACTCCATTTAATTTTAAAAGCAACAGGGGCACGGTGGTGCTCAAACATAAAGAACTAGCCGAAGCCCGCCGTAGCATACGGCAGTGTAAGAATAGGAATGGAAAATGGTGAGAAAGGAATTCACTATAACAAAGGCTTAGAAAACCACCATCGCAGTGCAGTAATCCCTCGCTATATCGCGCTTCGACTTTCGCGGCTTCACTCTATCGCGGATTTTAAATGTAAGCACATCTAAATATATATCACGGATTTTTAAGCTGGTTCGCCGCTTTCTGCGGACAATGTGTCTTTTAATTTATGCTACATGCTTCCTCAGTTTGTTAGCCCAGTTGATTTCATAGAAGAGACGCTATTGGCGGATGGCTTAGAAGCTACCCAATCAGAGCATGTATTACATATTAACTAAAACTCCTCAATGCTAAAAGATATGCTTCCCGCGTGGCTTGTTTTGTTTGCTTCTCTCTGTCTCTCTCACTCTCTCTGCCTGACGGAGGGGGTGTGAGCAGAGGGGGCTGTTTACACAGTAGCTGTTTGCCTAGAAGATAGGACGCTCCTCTACAAAATGCCGCTTTATCGTGGTGCTTCTGTATACTTAAAAGTACGTATTGATTTTTTGATTGTGCTCCTTTGAAGATAAGATATGTTTGCATTCTTTTAATTGTGAGAAAGAACTGCCATCTCTGTCTTGTAATGAAGCACAGTTTAAACGTTTGACTAAAGGGTGTTATTTCATGTCTAGAGGGCTCTAATAATGTTAACAGTGTGGGAGAGTTTATAAGGGCTTAAAATATATAAAAATAACCATACAAACATATGGTTTCTACTTCGCGGAAATTCATTTATCGCGGCAGAGTCTGGAACAGATTAACCGCGATAAACAAGGGTTGACTGTATAACGAAAATAGCAAGGAGCGAAACCAATGCCAATGGTCGAGAGAGTACCTTTCTGTAGCAGGCTATGGAAAACAGACATATATAGATAGACACCACATTCACTGTGTTGCCCAGTCAACACGATAAGTCAGCATGTCTGCCCTATTGCGAGTGGTAAAAGTGCCATTTAAACTAATACAGGTAGACGTGGAAACCGGGTTTTCTGATGAAAAACAATAACGTTTTAAACAGTATTGTTTACATACAACAGATTTTGTCGAATCACTTACATGCAATTATTTATAACCATTTATACACTAAAGTCAACGTGGCTCAGAGGTGCATGTGGACTTTTGCACAGACGAAAGCGACTGAGGCTGTATTTGGTGAGTTGTTGCATGCCTCGAGAGCGACGCTGGACTCGGGAGGACGGTTACAGTTGGCGTGCGTGGCTCTGTCGTGCATATCCCATGACACGGTAGGAGGGTTAGAGTTGGTGGGCGGGGCTCTGTCTTGCTTGCGCTCACTGTCTTGCATGGCCTTAGTGAATTATATATGTAGATGCTAGCAGTCACCTCCAGTTTGCCCTCTGGTGGTCGTTCCAAGTGTCGACAGAATAATAACATGCATACAAGACCGTAAGATCACACCCCCACCCTACCAAGAAGAGGGTGGGTTAGGGCTGATTTTACCATACAGTATTTTTAGTTGACCATTGAGAAACATTTGAACCAAGTTTCATGAAAATCACTCAAGCCGTTCGGACGTGATGCTGGAACATACACACACATTGACTTTTTTATACAGTGTATGTGTATGTGTATATATATATATATATATATATATATATATATATATATATATATATATATATATATATATATATATATATATATATATATATATATATATATAAACGGTTAACGGTATTCTTTTACTTTCTCAAAATGATAACTCATTTAAAGAAACAGATTCTTGATGAGACTTCTCATCCTCTGCACTATGCATTTTTTCTGCAGTTTGAAAAGTAGTACAATCCTACAATGGGTAACACAAATGATACAAGAAACCATTGGCACCTTCATTATTAATGCCATTTAATAACAATGCATAACAAAGTTTTTGCTTCTTGAACACTGTTGGGTGTTTCTTATAGATTTTTGGGTGCTGATCATGAATATCACAATTTACCCATCACGTACTGTTTCAGTTTTGTCATGAGTTTTTCTTATAATTGTATCCAAACATTTTCGCTCCTGTAAGTGACTTTTCAACAACGGTTTGTGCAGCCTGGGCATGTCCAGGCATGGAATCAGGCCAGGTTGGCAGCTGTTCTGTGGAAGTTGACATCCTGGGCACGTCTGAACGAGCTTGACGCGGTCTCAGGATGCTACAGAGGTGGCTTGCATACACTGATCCTGCTCATTTGGTTTATATAGATAGTCAGTGTGTATGTATAGTATCAGTATAGTTAAGCATAGTATCTGTAGCAGTATAACAGTAAGTAAGCTTGATGCTATAGACGTTTTGGTGTCGGGCGATATGTCTCGTCAATGTCGTAACAGCTGCGATACATTCAGCTATATCTGTGGTGAATATACCACCTCAGATACCGCCTATTTGCACCTCAGAGACGTTGGATGTCTGCCCTTGTGAAGTAAGCTCATGATCTGTATTTCAGCTGCAAAATTGGTGATCAAGACAAGGAATGGGTGCCTCATGTGCTGTCAGTCTGAGAGCCTGGCTCAGACGATGCTGTTTGCTGTTCCGATGATATGGCGAGAACAGAAAGACCATGTGACGGACTGTTACTTCTGTTTGACTAATGTGTCTGGTTTCTCTGCCAAAAACAAGAAGTCAATTGAATATCCTAATCTGCCTTCAGCAATGAGACCCGTGCCACATGATAAGTCTTCCAATTCCGAAAACACCAGAGGATTGGACCTTAGACGAACCAGATGAAAAAACTGCAATGCATGGTACTGACAGTGGCCCGGATTTTGAACCGTGCTCATCAGGTGATCCACATCTGATAACACAGTCCGAATTGAGCGATTTGGTCAGAGATTTGGGTCTGTCAAAAGAAAAACCCAAACTGCTGGATTTGAGACTGCAGGAATGGTGTTTGCTGTCACCAGGTTGATGGAAATTTCTATGTTCCGAGGCCGAAATCACGATATAACATTTTTTGCACAAGTCGACAGTCTCTGTTGTGACATTGAAGGATTGTTCTTGGCCTTGGGTTGTGATCAAAACCCGGAAGAGTAGTGTCTCTTCATTGATTCGTCAATGTTAAGCCTGAAAGCTGTTCTGCTACACAATGGCAACGTTTATCCTTCAGTACCTGTTGGCTATGCAACACACATGAGAGAAACATATGAGAATATGAAACTGTTGCTGAAGCATGTCCAGTATAGCAGGTACAACTGGAATATCTGTGGAGATCTTAAAGTCGTTGCTCTGTTACTAGGACTGTAGCTCGGCTATATAAAGTAATGTTGTTTCATCTGCGAATGGGACAGCCATGCCAAAGTGTTGCACTATTCTCGACAGAATTGGCCACTCCGTAAAAACTGAGGCACAACTTGTCAACCTGGCAAACATATTTTTGCCTCCTATTCAAAAAAACCTAGGACTAATGAAGAATTTCATGAAAGCACTGAACAAAGAAGGAGAAGGTTTTCGTTATTTAAGATAGATGTTCCCAAGAATAACTGACGCCAAGATCAAAGAGGGCATTTTTGTTGGCCCCCAGATCAGATATGTTATGAGTGACAAGCGGTTTGAAGATCTGTTAGTTGGGCCAGAAAAAATTGCCTGGAAAGCCTTCAAAGATGTTGTTGATAATTTGCTGGGCAATTACAGACCAAACTACATTCAGTTGGTAGACATACTTCTCAAAGCATACAAGACGAAGTGCAATATGTCACTCAAGATTCATTTCCTCCACTCACACTTGGACTTCTTCCCCGCAAATCTCAATGCTGTCAGTGACGAACATGGTGAAAGGTTTCACCAGGGGCCTCATGCAGAACACCGTGCGCAGAATTCCCACTATAACATGATGTAAGCACAACAGCGGAAATGTGTTAACACACAAAAAAATCCAGATGCATAATTCTGTGCGAATGCCAACTTCCACGTTCTTCCGCTACATAAATCCCGGTCAGCGTGAAAAGTAACGCACATGCACACGCCTGCTGTCCCACCCCGTCTCCTCCCAGAATTACACCTCTTTGAATATGAAAATCAATATAAGCAGCCCTTAAGCTCAGTGTTCTGTGAAAAGGCAATGGCAAAAACATGGGGGGAAATAGAAGAATTTCAGCGAATACCAAGTGTAGGCAAGGAAAAATGTACTATTTACTGTTTACGGTTTAAACAGTGGTATAAACAACAAAAGGAAGTTGATCAAGTGACATAGCGTGTTGGAGAAACTCGAAAGCTCAAGTTCATAAAGTCGCACAGTGCCCGAAATCAAAGTCGCCGTGAAAAGGCGAGTCATAGCCCACCATCTGAGTTTCATATGAAAGCTTATTAGAGTAACAGAGAAAAGAAAAAATAGGCACATAGTGGGGGGAAAAAGCACAAAATGTCAACTTTAATCATGTAGTTTATTTTGTCATTAAAGTAGAACATCATAAACTTCATCTTAAAATCGTTTAATTTACTAGTTTCTCAAATCCCATCGTAACTAAAGTAGCACGTTAAATGCTTTGTTTTGTATTTGATCTTCTATTTGCTCTGTGTGTGTGAATCACTACATGCTTCTGGGCTTTCTCTTCCTCCGACAGGACACACAATCCACTACATTAGTAATATTACAGCTCTCTGAATAATTAAAATACTGACATGTATACTCGATACCATTTTCATGATGATAGGAGTTAAAGCATGTTATTAAACATGGGAACACGGTGGCGCAGTGATTGTTCCTGCCTCACGCAAGATGTTTGCTTTGCCATGTGTGACCTTCGATTAAATAATTTATTGCATCAGTACTGTCTCTTTCAAACGTACTAACCCCCAATTTCTGTCCTTACTTTTTTTTCTCCAAATACCCAATCGCCACACAATCAGCTGTGTAATAGACGTTAAGCCATCTGTAAGCTTAGAACGCCGATTCTTCAAAACTTTTAAGGAACATTGAAATATCTTCGTAGTACATGTTTAATTATTCTATCCTTCCAGTGTCACACCAGTCTCAGCAAACATACAGTGCGAGGCAGGAACAATCCGTGAACGGAGCGTCAGTTCCTTGGTAGTGCAGCGACACCGTGTCCTCACATGTTTAATTATTATCAATATAGATTATTTAAATGAAATTAAAGTTTTATCTGTATAATATAAACAAACATATTTTGCTGCATTTCCTCTTAAAAATGATATCGTCATCATATGTAAATACACGTTTTATAAAGTGACTCAGGTTGTGCAATATTATAACTGTAGTGCAAGTTTACAGGGAGGTGATTGTACTAATAAGTACAAACAGTTCTACAAGGAGCACTTGATGGACTAATTGAATGCGTTGATAGTTCTTGGGATGAAACAGTTTCTGAACCGTGAGGTCTGTACAGAAAAGGTTTTGAAGCATTTGCCATGTGAGAGCAGTTCAAATAGGCAGCATGGCTGTGGCAGCGTGTGCTTGATGCTGTATACCGATAATTCTCTTTCTGATCAGCTGCTCCGAGTGGTGCAGTGATAGTAATATGGAAAAAGATGATCCGCTGTGGCAACCCCTAACGGGAAGCAGCTGAAAGAAGAAAAAGGTGCAATGAGAGTAACAACGCTAAAGCAGCTATATTTGGAATAGTTTGGCCATTCCTTGGACCATTATATTGTTACAGGTTAATTACAATCAGATGCATTATACTGATAAACAATATGCGGTTAATTTCAGTGTATTTATAAAGCCACATCAGGGATGTGGATCTAAAAAAGAAAGGGTAACCATGCAGGAACAGTAGCACTGCTTTGTCACTGGGTGCCGCCAGTCTGCAAAACCGAGCGCAGAACTTGTGTACGCCAGGGTATGAGCTACTGTGGAAATGTGTGTGGTAATACACCAAGTTTAGGTTTTATACATCACAATTTGAACGTGGAAACAGGCTTATGCAACATTTTTGTGCGTATGCACCACTTATACATGAGGCCCCAGGTCATTGCTACGATGGAGAAATGACACCAGGGCAACTGGAATCCATCAATGCTTGCTGACTACTGTTGGACATTGCAACGTGATGCACCAGACATTGAATACAAAAGAAAATCAGGAGCAAAACACTTTTAATGCTGTTTAATTTAATATCTTATGCGAAACATAAACGTGACTAAATACGTTATTGTCAGTAAACATATAAATGTCTATTTCTCAGAGTTCCTATGTGATGCAGTAAAACCTAAACTATATTTGTGCATACTTAGACTTTTCAAAAAAAATGTTGTGCAGTGTATAATTATGGGTAAATAAGGAAGGACTGTTAACATTAACATTTTTCTTTTACCTTACCATATACAGTATCTTCTATTTGTTTTGTTATATTCTAACACACATGACCAAATTAATTTCTCACCTTGACCTTAAAAGGCCACAGGAATCCTTGTAAATTGTTACTGTAATTTGAAAGATTTTCACAATTAAGTGTTTGTACTGGATTTAAATATCTGATTCCAGAATCCACAGGGTTTTTAAATCATACCTACTATAAATCCTGCAGCAAAATATTTTAACTATGTCTATTTTGTGAGTCTAATTCAGTTCGATAACAGCAGCACTTCAGAGTTAAATCAAAGCTGTACTGACATCTTTCCAAAGGCCCCTCTGCCGATCTCTTGATCCAGAAGAAACGAAATAAACTCAAGGGAGTCCAACTAAGATGGACAGAAGAACCCGCCTATTAAAAGACACTGATTTTGTAACTGGAAGTGAAACCCAGTCTATCAAGCCAAAGCTGTGTGCCAGTAGTCTGACAAGGCTGTGAAGCCATGACTTCAAGAGGGAACCTTCAGCATTAAAGCTGTTTGGCCAGAATAAGTAATGCCTTTTTCCTATGAAGTGGCAAAAGACAGCAGAAGGCAAGCCGAAGAAGCAGTAGCACAGCACTGACAAGGATCATGCAGCAAAGAGACCAAGTGCACTCCAACACGTGAAGAATCTTCCACTTGAACTCAGAGCAACAACTCCACACAACATCAGACATCATCCACAGAGACTTGGTATCGTAAAACTATCTGTGTTAAGATAAAGTAAAACTCTAAATACCAGTAACCAGCCAGCCTATTTGTTATATGGTTGTCTGTCTAGTCTATCTGCATCCAGTATATGCAGCTATCACATTTCAATAATCCTTGTGTTTATCAATAAATTGTGATAAGAAACAGAATAATACAAGTGTGCCTCAGTAACTTGCTATAAGTCTAAAGACCAGAGACCCGTCTCTGACAAAATACAGAAAGGTGAGGTAAACGAAGTAAGAGCCTTGCTGAGTTTTTGAATTAATTACCGGTATTACCGAAGGCAAAACTGATAATTAATTAACCAATTTAAAAATTAATTTTTTTATTCTTACATTATTATGTCATCCTCCTGGGTGACTGTCATATTGATTATTAATCAATCAAAAATTCTACAGCCCGTTACTCTTTTTTCACTTTACATGCTTCCTTTGGGTACTATCATTAGAAAACATAACATTAATTTTGACTCATATGCAGATGACATTCAAACATAACTTTCTATTATACAAAAATACATTTATCCAGTGCTATACTTACTTAATTGCATCTTTATGTAGCCTTCAGTTATTTCAAAATTTTGCTACAAGAATTATTACAAGAACCAGAAAATATGAACACAACTTATGTTATCATGAATTACAAACCACAGCGAACATTGAGACCTCAAGATGCTAATCTACTTATGATTCCAAGAATTAATAAAATAATAGTCAGAGGTCAAGCTTTTAGTTACAGGGCTACGAAGCTGTGGAATAATTTGCCTGCTAATATAAGAGATGCTAAAGAGAAGCTAAAATTGCCGTTATCAGTTGTGGCAGATGCCTGGGGGGGCAAGCCGACCGGGACGCCTTGGAGGACCGTAAGAGGGTGTACGCCCACCTCAGACCACGTGGGGGTGACCACCCTGGTTGCTATGGGGACCACGGGTACAGAGCTTTGAAGCTCGACCCTGTAGGGGCCCATGGTCACTGCCAGGGTGTGCTCCAATGCCTTGGGGACCCTGGATCTCAGCACTTCTGCCACAACCAGAAGTGCTGGGGGGGAAGAAGTGCAGGGACACCCGGAGTGCTTCCGGGGATACAGCCGGCACTTCCGCCTCCCTTCAGACAATGGCTAGATTCGGGAGAGAGGAGAGATGGGTGGAGAGGAGTGAAGGTGGCCTGAAGAAGTGAGGCATTTTGTTGTGGCCAGGACTTTGGTGGCTTTGAGGTGCATTATTGTAAATATGACTGTAAATAAATGTGTGTTGGGTGACATCAACGTGTCCGCCTGTCTGTGTCCGGGCCGGCTTCCACACAGTTCAGGAGCTCTGTAGCACAGTTAACTGAAGCTTAGTAATTATTTTGGACATTGTAATTAGCGCTGCAACAATGGAAAGAGAGAGACAGACACACACGTAGACCATCACAGGTACTGGGATCCACAAGTTTGCGAAGTGCCTCTGTCTGGTACGATATCTTTCTTTAATTTTGACTACAGCATCACTATATGAAATCACAACAGCAATGTAATGGTGTGGGTCGGCTCCTGGCTCCCTCTTCTATTATGGGGGCCTCTTGAACCCATTACCATCAGTACTGTAACCGAAATGAGCTTGGTGGATGAGGACAAACCACACTTAGAGTTAAGGGGATGGTATAAAAGTGATGAGTGCTTTTATAAAAAAACAAAAAAACAACAAGTGTTCAAAAAGTGCAGCGCTTCAAGATATTCTAAAAATAAATAATCCAATTAAAAACAAGGTGAAGTGGAGGTTAAAATCAAACTAAATAAATCTATTAACAATGAGGTTAAAATCAGGCAGGAAACTGCCCTTACTAAAAAGCTCGGTGTCATCTTCCTCACTGGTGGCTCCTCTGATTATCCCATATGGGCCTTGCAGCAGAGGAGTCGCCTTACTGACAGTGGCAGCTAACCTTCCACAGGTCCAGGCCTCTGCTGTCCTATGACTATGGTAAGGCTCCCTCTCTAGACTTAGGCTTGGGTCCCCAGTGGCGCTCACTTTAGAGCTCTCCTCCCAAGCCTATTTGACCCCCGCTGCCTTCCCGATCTTCTATGGTGAGCTGTTCCTTTTAGCACATATCACAATAGTTCTCGGAGTTGCTCAGCCAGAGTAATCACTCTTTCAGCCCCCAGGTGTCATCCACTTGCTCTGCTCAATGGGGTTCTCCTTTCTAGCTGCCTGCCATCTTGCTCAAGCCTGCTCTCTCAGCTAATTATTGCTAAGCTTTTGAGGCAGCAACTTCATTAACATATTTTATCCCTTATGGAAACAGCAACATTTCAGGAGTGACATTTTTATTGGACCAACAGAACCAATTTAATGTGCAAAATAGGCAGGTGCATAAATTTGGGTGACCCAAAGGAATAATCCATCAATATTTAGTAGAGCCTCCTTTAGTTGAAATAACAGCCTGTAGACACCTCCTATAGCCAGTGACAAGTCCTTGAATTCTGGCTGGTGGTATTTTGGACCATTCTTCCATACAAAATGCCTCCAGTTCAGTCAGGTTTGATGGCTTCCAAGTGTGGACAGCCTGCTTCAACTCAATCCATATATTTTCAATGATGTTCAGGTCTGGGGACTGGGATAGCCATTCTAGAACATTGTACTTGTGCATCTGCATGAATTCCTTGGTAGATTTTGAACAGTGCTTTGGATCATTGTGGTGCTGAAACATCCAACCCTGGCATAACTTCAACTTTGTGACTGATTCTTGAACATTCTTGTCAAGAATTTGCCGATACTGAGAGGAATTCATGCGGCCCTCAACTTTAACAAGGTTTCCAGTACCTGCGCTAGCCACACAGCCCCATAACATGATGGCATTTTTATTACTCTTTACTTTAATTTTTTTTTTTTGTATCAGAATACTACTGTTGGATTATGTGAATTTCCCCTTGGGATTAATAAAGTATCTATCAATCTATCAATGTCACCATCAGCAGCCAGATGTTCTTGTAGCTCTCTGGAGGTCACCTGTGACCATTCTAACCAGCCTATGGCTGTGCCTTTCAGATATTTTTCTTGGCCTCCCACATCTTTCCTTCACAAGGACTGTTCATGTGGCCTTCCATTTCCTAACTACATTTCTGACTATGGAGACACAGTCCAAAACTTTGTGATCATTTCCGGTACCCTTCTGCTAATTCAAAACGAAAAATTAATCTTAGTTTTTAGGGCAGTAGAGAGTTCTTTAGAGGTTCCCATGTTGCACTCTCTAAGACAGAAACCAAGGACAAGCACAACTAGCAATTACCAATGTTAAATAACCTTTTTAATGATTGGTTGCATCTGCCTTTGTAGTTTAAGGTCTAATGAGCTCATCAAAGCAATTCTGTGCTGCAATGACTACAGGTATTCAAATTAATGCAATTAAAAACGGGGACAAAACTTTTGCACATCCCATTTTTTTTCATTTTATTTTATTTCATACAACTCAATAATGCAACACTGAGAATTTTGGTTTGATAAATATCCCTTTGTCTACATTTTTCTAGTAAAAAAAAAAAAGGCATATTGTTGTGATCTTCTTTTATGATGACAGAGCAAATTATCACGCAACCTCAGAGGGGTGCCCAAACTTTTACATAGCACTATAAATAAAATGCATTATTATTATTATTATTATTATTATTATTATCTCTCGTGTTTTCAGCCTGCTTGACGTTTTCTTTAATGTACTTTACAAAGATTCAGTCTTTTTAGAAAAACTGAAATGTGCATTTATTCTTTTGTAAATACAGTATATGACATTATTAAGGATGTCTGTACTAAACTGTAATTTTAAGCTGTGCACACCTGGAGAGAATAGATGTTGCTAATGCAAAAGAAATAGATTCAAATTGAATCCTTAAAAAAATCAATAGCTTGATTTGTAAAAAGTTATATAGTGTAATTACTTCATATGTTATACAAAATACTATAATGTAGTGAACAAATTGCACAGTCAACAACGAGAAAGTAACTTAATGTAAGTAATCAATTTAATGTTCAATCCTCTTTGTTTTTTTCTTAACCTGCTTTCTGTTTTTTTCTTTTCTATTTTTTACACCCTTTCATTATAACCCTGCTTGGAACTGCTGTTGCAGACACACTTCACCTAAGCATAAGCTCATTTAATTTATCTTGTATCTCTCTACTCCATCTTGTGGATGGAAAAAGGTTGAAAAAACTGCAATTCAAACAAAGAAAAGATGTGCTGCCTCCAAGATACGCTGGAGGATACAAGCTGATAGCGCACGCAAAATGGCTTTTGCTTAAGATTCAAAATCAGTAATTTCTCTTCAAAATAAAACAGAAAGAGAGTTGCTGTGCATTTTATTCCATAATGGTATTCAACGGAGTTTAAATGGAGAAATCTCAGTCCAGGTCAAAACTAACAGGACAGTGGGGACAGATGGTATATCAGGATAACCTTTAACATGCAACTGGTCTATAGAAATGCCCTGCGGTGGGCTGGCATCCCCTGCCTGGGGTTTGTTCCTGCCTTGGGCCCTGTGTTGGCTGGGATTGACTCCAGCAGACCCCCGTGACCCTGTGTTAGGATATAGCTGGTTGGATGATGGATGGATGGTCTATAGAAACAGTTAACCATAACACAGATTTCTAATTTTTCCAGGTTTAGAAGTTTAAGGGAATAGGACAGTAGCACTAACCTGTATTCCAGTGCTTAGAATTTGATGAAAGGTATCTACTAACAAAACAAGCAATTTGCTGACTGCACAAACAGAAATGTAGAAGATGCAGTGTTGATTATCTTAATTAAAATCTACTGATTTCTTGATAAGGCCAGCATTTCAGAATACTAAGCCTGAAAAATGTATCCGCTTTTAATACTATTCAACCTCAAATACTGATTCATAAATTGTGTAATATGTTTCAATCAATTCATTAAACTCAACTATATTCTGTAAAAAATGATTCTATAAAAATGAATAAATTTAGAATTTATTCTGTGAAATTCAGGACATCTCAAGGTCGTGTCCTGTCTTCTCTGCTGTTTAAATTGTATACCATTTTTCTATTATGAATTATAAAGATGACACTACAATCCAAATTTTAGTATAATGAATCAGAAATGGGAAAACATTTACACAGAACTGAACGTCAAATTACAGCAGCTCAAAATATTCACGTTTAATTTTTAGTGTGTTTTTGTATATTATACTGAGCACGGAAACACTCTGGTCTTTATTTCAAGTTTTATGTTTATGCGGCTGGTTTATGCATATAATGTTGGGAGATGGAGGTTCAAAAGTGCAGCATACAATCTCCTGTTTGCTATTTGGAAGACTTACACTTTTTTCCATTCTGGTTCCCTTTGCTTGATCGTGCACAAATTCACTCACTCAGTGGGAGAATGGGGAGAATGGGGCTAGCTTGTGATTCGTTTGTGGGATTCAGCTGGTTTCTGTTTGTTTTAAGATCTTCAGACTCATATCAAATTATTAAAAAGGGAGTAATATAAAAAGGAATTTAAATGCTGGTTTGATATAAACTTCATTAAACTAAATAAAAATCTATTTATTCAGCACAGAGCAGACCTTACTCCAAGTGTCTATGGTTCTCTGTGTTTAAAAAAAAAAAAAACTTTCTAATGTTCGTGCAAAATTTATCCTTAACAAGTTTCCAACTGTGTCTCTGCATTCTTGATGAACTCATTTTAAAATAACAGTCTCGATCCTCTGGACTAATTCCCTTCATAATTTTAAACACTGCAATCATATCACCTCTTAATCTTCTTTTGCTTAAACTGTATAGGCTCAGCTCTTTTAATCTTTCTTCACATTTCATCCCCTTTAGCCCTGGAATCAGTCTAGTCACACTTCTCTGGACCTTTTCTAGCGCTCATATATGAACTCGCTATTGGAGAGGTACTTACAAATATTCATCAGTACAAGACTAATCTATAGGAAAAAAGAATTCACAATCCCCAAATTTGACATTTGCATAATTAATATGGGAACAAAAATACATATTTGAATAAAAAGTAAATAATATACAGAAAACGTTTAGAGCCAAGTGTCATGCAATTTGTCATTAACTACTGTATAATAAAGCTGTCTGGCTGAGAAGCTTGACAAATCAAAATTTAAAGAAACTGCAGCAGGTTTCCAGATAGGCAGACAAATGTGTTAAAGCACAAGTGTATGTATGAGGGCAATTCTGAAGAAACTACAAATTGTCTCTAGCGATAACAGCAAGTTCATTATATTAGCACTTGAAACTGAGCAGGTCAGTTGTTCAGAAACTATGCAAGACTGTATAATTTTAAGTCTTAGGTGGTATATTTTACACAAAACCTCAGATTTACAGTGTACTGGGTGTTTTTTTTTTAACTCAATCCTGCTGCAAGTTTATATCAATGCTTCATCTTAACAATTCTCCTGAGGCATCCACTAAACAATAGGGTACATATTTATTGTACATGATGCATCTGTCTTCACTGTCAGCTTTTCAAAGTGGCATGCTATTAGGAGACAATTCATGTGCCCACACGATACAGGTAACTAAGTATAAGTTTCATTTAAATATCACTTTAAAAAGTAAAACATGGGTTTGAAAACATGCTCACTTGCAAAGAATAAATGTATATTAAATATGCAGATACCTTTAGCTCTGTTACTCAGCTTTGGTGCAACATCATAAGTACAAACAATGTGCTGCCTGATAAAATCTCAGTCATGCAATATGCCTCTAAGCTGGTTACATATCAACAACAATATACTTTTCTGCATAATAATTTGAAGTTGCAAGTTACCTTTTCAAGTGAAATAGAAAAATGAGTCAGAGTGCTATAAACTACAACAGTATTGATGTTGGCTAACAATGGAAATGAATTCAGATACTGTTTATTATATTTTTTAAATCTGTCAGGGGCATATTTAAATTATTTCATTTTTAATTAGATAAACAATTTTTGCTGAAAATTCCTTTGTGTGTTTCATGTTTGTTATTATTTGTAAAAATGTTCTTGATATGATTGTAGTTTATCATTCAGTTTTATTAAAAAGCAATTGTTCAATTTTCTGTTTTTTTTTTTTTATTTCCCAGATTAGCACTATGCAAACCATGATGACTTTCACTTTGACGTCGGCATGCAAACTGCTGTACTCTGTCCTAAACATGTCTGAATGTATATTATAGTTTGCACCAAAGAAAAACCAAGACCATAGTAAATGTTAATGGACTGTGAAAGGAGCTCAGATTCATTGTAAGGCAACAACGCTTAATCTTGCAGTACACCTCACTTAACCATTAACTTTAGTTTTTTATTTTCCTAATAGTATTTTTGACCACTAGCATTAGTGTACTAGGAAGCAGGGAAAACTGCATTCACAAGAAATGAATTATAAATATCTCTAACAGAAATTTTTTAAATTCTGAAATTGAAAGTTTAGAAATGTTTTGAGGGGCTCTTGTACAAAAAGAGCTCATTGAAACAGGAATTTCTAAAAACAGAAAAACTATCAGCATTTCCTGCAAGGACTCACAAGCAGGAGCTGTGAAGTTCAGTGAATGGGGACTGTAACTTGTGCCTGTACGATCAAGTACAGATGTGTATGTCATAAGATAGAAGGTATTCCTGTCAGGTCTTAGTTCTTGTCTTGCAATTTTTGAAAGTACGAAGTGTCCATATTGGAAATAAATACCAAATCTACAGTACATCCGGAAAGTATTCACAGAGCATCAATTTTTCCACATTTTGTTATGTTAAAGCCTCATTCCAAACTGGATTAAATTCTATTTTTTCCTCTGAATTCTACACACAACACCCCATAAAGACAACGTGAAAAAAGTTTACTTGATATTATTGTTTAAAAAAAAAACAAAAAAAAAAAGAAAACTGAGAAAGCACATGTACATAAGAATTCACAGCCTTTGCCATGAAGCTCAAAATTGAGCTCAGGTGCACCCTGTTCCCCCTGATCATCCTTGAGATGTTTCTGCAACTTAATTGGAGTCCACCTGTGGTAAATTCAGTTGATTCGACATGATTTGGAAAGGCACACGTGTCTATATAAGGTCCCAGAGTTGACAATTCATGTCAGAGCACAAACCAAGCATGAAGTCAAAGGAATTGGCTGTATACCTCTGAGACAGAACTGTCTCGAGGCACAAATCTGGGGAAGGTTACAGAAAAATTTCTGCTGCTTTGAAGATCCCAATGAGCATAGTGGCCTCCATCTGTAAGTGGAAGAAGTTGAAAACCACCAGAACTCTTCCTAGAGCTGGCCGGCCATCTAAACTTAGCGATCGGGGGAGAAGGGCCTTAGTCAGGGAGGTGACCAAGAACCCGATGGTCACTCTGTCAGAGCTCCAGTGGTCCTCTGTGGAGAGAGGAGAACCTTCCAAAAAGACAACCATCTCTGCAGCAATCCACCAATCAGGCCTGTATGGTAGAGTGGCCAGAAAGAAGCCACTCCTTATGTAAAAGGCACATAGCAGCCTGCCTGGAGTTTGCCAAAAGACACCTGAAGGACTCTCAGCCCATAAGAAACAAAATTCTCTGGTTTGATGAGACAAAGATTGAACTCTTTGGTGTGAATGGCAGGCATCAAGTTTGGAGGAAACCAGGCACCGCTCATCACTAGGCCAATACCATCCCTACAGTGAAGCATGGTGGTGGCAGCATTATGCTGTGTGGATGTTTTTCAGCGGCAGGAACTGGGAGACTAGTCAGGATAAAAGGAAAGAGGACTGCAGCAATGTACAGAGACATCCTGGATGAAAACCTGCTCCAGAGCGCTCTTGACCTCAGACTGAGGCAAATGTTCATCTTTCATCGGGACAACAACCCTAAGCACACAGCCAAGATATCAAAGGAGTGGCTTCAGGACAACTCTGTGAATGTCCTTGAGTGGCCCAGCCAGAGCCCAAACTTGAATCCGATTGAACATCTCTGGAGAGATTTTAAAATGGCTGCGCACCGACGCTTCCCATCTAACCTGATGGAGCTTGAGACTTGCTGCAAAGAGGAATGGGCGAAACTGGCCAAGGATAAGTGTGCCAAGCTTGTGGCATCATATTCAAAAAGACTTGAGGCTGTAATTGCTGCCAAAGGTGCATCGACAAAGTATTGAGCAAAGGATGTGAATACTTATGTACATGTGATTTCTCAGTTTTTTTATTTTTAATAAATTTGCAAAAACCTCAAGTAAACTTTTTTCACATTGTCATTATGGGGTGTGGTGTGTAGAATTCTGAGGAAAAAAATGAATTTAATCCATTTTGGAATAAGGCTGTAACATAACAAAATGTGGAAAAAGTGATGCGCTGTGAATACTTTCCGGATGCACTGTATATGTAGTACTTCTGTCCAGCATAAAACATTTAGTTTTCCTACACCAACTCAACAGTCTTTTTCAGAAAGGTTAAACTGATGTTAAAATGACCATCACAGAGTGCTGGGGGCAAACTTCCATAGTATAAAAGTCAGCAAAGTAAAAATACATTCTATTTGGTTTTTTTTTTTTCTTTCAGACAGAACCACTGAATTTTGCCTCTACCACTGCTGGAGAATCATGGAACTCATCTGCTGACATGACCAATCCACTATTGCAAGATGAGGTTAATAAAATGTAAGACTCCTACATGAATTTCTCATACACACGTGTGTTTATCTATATATATATATATATATATATATATACTAGCAAAATAACAGCGCTCAGAGTCGGCACGGCCTTAAAATTTTTATTAAGAAGAAAATTAAACCTTTTTAAACTGAGGGAAAATATACCAATAATTATTTGTTAAGGATCTCTTTGTATACCACATTTTCAGTTCGGCAATCCGGTTGTAATATGACCAAAATGTGCGCTGAGCTTACTCTTGGGCATGGAACGTACAGTTGGCCATGTGAACAGTAATCTTGTTTCAAATCTCACAGCTTGGATTGCTGCTGTCATAATCAGTTTGAATTTCATGGTTTGTTTCAATTACGACAGTATTTGCAGGACTTGTGTTGAAGTGACATTCGGCATCTGTCAAGCGTTGGAAGCATACAACCGGTTTCATCGATAACTTCACATCCAGCTTTTGAGAGTTTAAACATTCATAAACATCAAAGTGTCCAATACTGAAATCGTCACCTGTGAGTCTGAGATGTTTAAGAGGCACTGGCAGTTGTCCAAAGGTGTAAAATATTTGGCCATTTCGGTACAATAAAAAAAACGACAACCGAACAATTCAGTGGCAGCCATCAACTCACATGCAGATCCATAGGTGAAGGGCTTAAGCATTTCACTCTTATAGTGCTCCTGTGTAGTATAATTATCTCCTGTACCGTCATCAGTCCAAACCTTGAACCTGTCCCAGTCATTCAATACATAAGACACAATGTTCCTCCGGATATCAAGAGTGAGCCTGATATGGCCGTGCAATATGTAACACGGAGAATGGAAAAGGTAGGTGCCATCTCCGGGCATGAAAACCACTCGGTAAGTGACAGTTCTTTGATCAATGGTGATCACCTCGATAGACATGTTAATGGGGGTACGGTTGGAATGATAAAGGAAATGGGTACCTGAACAATGTAAAGTAAGTCTAAAATACCTAAACAGTAACTATAATCGTAATAAATGAACAATAAAACAGCGGAGAAGCCGTGGATTAAATAAAAAGGCTGTAGTTATCAGCAGGGAGACGTGAATCCCATGGCGAAGCAAGGAAGGGAATGTAGAGACCGGAGACGGACAGCCTTATACAGGCAGGCAGCCAACAACGTGGGAGGCGTTGGGATGGGGGACCCAACGTCGCCTCACACGGTGACCGAGCTGCAGGCTATGAACATATATATATGTACGTAAGTAGAATTCAGTTAGCATTGGGAACCCGCGTACCAAATTTCTTGAAGATGGGCCCATAAGTAACAAAGACCGTTGAAAAGTTCAATATGGCGGCCGACAGTGGCATCATACCACCGAAATAAGTACGTACATTGGTTTTGGTTAGCGCAGGGAATCTGCCTATTAAATTCTGTGAAGAAAAGAGCCATAAATAAGGAAGTTCAACATGGTGGACATTGTTGACCGTTATGACCATTATGCATAGAATTTCGAAATGAAACCTGCTTAACTTTTGTAAGTAAGCTGTAAGGAATGAGCCTGCCAAATTTCAGCCTTCTACCTACACGGGAAGTTGGAGAATTAGTGACGTTGTAAAGTTCAATATGGCAGCCGACATTGGCGTCATACCACCGAAATAAGTACGTACATCGGTTTCAGTTAGCGCAGGGAAGCCACCTACCAAATTTCGTGAAGATGGGGCTGTAAATAAAAAAGTTCAACATGGTGGATGTTGTCGACCGTTATGACCGTTACGTGTAGAATTTCGAAATGAAACCTGCTTAACTTTTTTAAGTAAGCTGTAAGGAATAAGCCTGCCAAATTTCAGCCTTCTACCTACACGGGAAGTTGGAGAATTAGTGATGAGTGAGTGAGTGAGTGCTTTGCCTTTTATTAGTATCTATACTAATATCTATACTAATAAAAGCCAAACACTCACTCACTCACTCATCACTAATTCTCCAACTTCCCGTGTGGGTGGAAGGCTGAAATTTGGCAGGTTCATTCCTTACAGCTTCCTTACAAAAGTTGGGCAGGTTTTATATCGAAATTCTACGTAATGGTCATAACTGGAAGCAGTTTTTCTCCATTTACTGTAATGGAGATGAGCTTCAACGCCGTGGGGGTGGAGTTTCATGTGACATCATCACGCCTCCCACGTAATCACGCAGTACATAGAAAACCAGGAAGACCTCAAAAAAGCGCTGAAGAAAACATGCATTATATAATTGAGAAGGCAGCTAAACAATAAGAAGCGGCGAGTGACATATACAACCATATTCATGAGTTCTGCTACTTGAAACAAAGCACGATGTAAACCTACACTTTAAATTAAGTTCATAGACAGGCTGCCGCTGGCGTTTGTAATTTAGTGCCTGCCCATATAAGGCCGTCCGTCAGCGGCAATCCAATAGCAAACTGCCACGGGTAAATATTCACGGGTGAAGGACTGTGCTTATGGAGAGGAAGATGAGATGGTCAGGGTGGTGTTTGACACAAACTCAGCGAAACTGCGAGAGAAAGTTTTAAGTGCCAGGACTAAGGTAACATTAAATACAGCCATGGACATAGCACGAGATGGCACCAGCACAGCTGGGAACCTTCGATGCATGTACACCGAGTGGCTCACGTGAACTGGCGCAGTGCACAGATAAAAGCAACAGTTCCAA
This sequence comes from Polypterus senegalus, assembly GCF_016835505.1. Lineage (NCBI taxonomy): Eukaryota > Metazoa > Chordata > Cladistia > Polypteriformes > Polypteridae > Polypterus > Polypterus senegalus. The sequence goes on from NC_053166.1 coordinate 107,474,274, forward strand.
AGAGCTGAACAAAACCGAATTACACAATTGAAAAGGCAGCAAAAAATATGAAGCGTCTGATACATACAAGCATATTCATAAATCCAAAACAAAGCACACGTTGGAAAAAGTCAATGTCCGCTAAAGGAAGACAGTGTAAAAAACCCGTGCATGCAGTGTGTCAGGTCTCAGATAAAGAAGAAGACGAGCTGTTTATTGATGCAGTAAGAAACGAATCGATGAATGAAACCTGTCATCTTTACAGCGATTGACAAACACGGAATGTAACTTGAACACAACACATCCTACAAATACGAACCTGATTGAAAGAAATAATGATAATCAAATCCTTGATGACAGCAACACTCAGTAACACTCACAAAACAAATACTGTATATTGACAGTCATGTTACGTTATTTTTAAAATGTTCCCTTTTCTTTTCTAGCTTTTTAACACACTACTTCTCGCTGCTATATGGGTATATATATATGTATATATATATATCCCGATCTACATACTCGAATAATGGATACTTTATTCGCCATCAATGATTGTTTTGGTAAAGCCATACTCAGTGTATTCATTAGATGAGCGGTAAAAAGTAAGAGCGAGGGAGGATGACTTATTGAGGCATGCAGGCTGTAGTGCGTCAACTCTATCTGAATTGCGATCACATTTGAAAAAATATATCTTTTCAAGTTCTATTTAGTCCATATGTGTCAAACTCAAGGGCGGGCCACATCCGCCCGGCGTAATTATATCCGGCCCGAGATCATTTTATATACTGTATTATTGTTATTAAAGCCGGGTATATGAAGCGCTGGTAACACAATAAACTACAGATCCCATAATGCAGCGCTTCAGCTGCCTTGCCGAACACTTACGCGTTAATCAAGTCTAGCTTATGATGCTGCAAGTTATTGCGAAGCTAGCTCACACGATGCTGAAGAGAAAAGTTGATTCTGAAAATAGAGCCTTTAAAAACCGATGGGAGGCTGAGTATATGTTTACTGAACCCGTGTGTCTCATTTGTGGAGCTAATGTGGCTGTAATTACAGAATTTAATCTAAGGCGGCACTATGAGACAAAACATCAGGGTAACCTGAATGCAATGCAGAAGATACAGAAAGCAGCATAATTAAATAAGAATCTGACACTTCAGCGGACGTTTTAACCCGTGCACAATCACAAAGTGATTTCAAGTGAAGCTGCTTTTATGGGAGACACAAATGCACCAGTGCAATTTGCCCCACTTTCCCTGTTGCCAAGTAATGTTAAACCAAGTCGTCACTACGGTGTTCCCAAATATGCACTTTGCTGATAAACTGAGCGCACTGAGTTTGCACGGCGCTTTGGTGACTTTGAAGAACAAAAAAAGTCCGTCTACATGCGGCTCGAACCTTGTGCATGTTTGGTAGCACATATCTGTGTGAGAAGCTCTTCTCAGTGATAAAGACTAACAAAACAGCACACAGGAGTCGCCTCACTGATGAGCACCTGCAATCCATTCTGAGAATCTCCACAACACAGAACCTCACACCAAACATAAACGAACTTGTTGCCAAAAACTGCACCCCCTCTCGGGAATCGGACCTCGTATGTCAGCGCTAGAGGCGAAGCCTCTGGCGTTGTGCCACGGTGTGTAGTTCGTTTATTTGACAGTATGATGAGCCCAGAATTAGGGCGAAACACGTGTCGCGTACTCTTTGTATTATTTGACAATAAAACTATTTCAACCATTCTATGATCTGCTTCTCGCAACTGAAAGAGGGCACCGTGGCGGATGTTAGCCGACTTGCTGACCAACCACAAGCGTTACCTGGTAGGTAACCACCCATACAGTCAGATTGTGATTCAGACTACGAATGCCTTGAATATATATATAGTGGAAGCTGTCCTGGACACAGACAAGCGGACACGTTGACGGGCTATATATATATAGACACATACACTGTGTGTGTATGTATATATATATATATATATATATATATATATATATATATATATATATATATATATATATATACACACACACACACAGTGGTACCTCTGTATACGTCTGCTTTGGATTAAGTCCAACTTGGTATACGTCCTGTTTAGAGGCGAAATATTTTGCTTGGTATACGACCTTTGTTTGGAATATGACTCGTGTGCTAGAACAACACGTGTGTTATACCGGGCGCGTGCCTTCAAAAAAAAAAAAAGTTTTAACCTGTACAGTAATCCCTCGCTATATCGCTTCGACTTTCGCAACTTCACTCTATCGTAGATTTTATATGAAAGCATAACTAAATATATAACGCGGATTTTTGCTGCTTCGCGGGTTCTGTGGACAATGTGTCTTTTTACTTCCTGTACATGCATCCTCAGTTGGTTTGCCCAGTTGATTTCATAAAAGGGACGCTATTGGCGGATGACTGAGAAGCTAACCAATCAGAGCATGCAGTTAAGTTCTCCTGACTGAGAAGCAAACCAATCAGAGCATGCAGTTAAGTTCCTGCGTGCTGAATGTAGTGTTAATCAGGAACTCTCGCCTCGCTCATTCAGCATCAACGTGTTTCGCTGTGTAAAGAGTTAACTTTTGTGCTCTTTTGTGTTTATCTTTGTGCATAGTCAAGCCCTTCATTATGGCTCCAAAACGATCTGCTACAGGGGCCGTGCCCAAATGCAAATGGAAAATGTTAATGATTGCCGAAAAGGTAAACGTTTTGGATTTGTTGAAGGATACGATTCTTTTTATTTAAAAAGTAGGAAAGGAATATAAGATCTACGGCCGCAGTGTCCTTTTAACCAGGGTGCAAAACGAGTTGTAAGTGGATGTAATAAGGCAGTAGTCTGGATGGAATCTGCTTTAGGGATTTGGATTGAAGACTGCCAGAAGAAGAACGGCAGTGCTTCACAATCGTCTGAAGAGGCTCCTTTGGAAGAGCTGTAACGCTCTCCTTTGTTGTGCGGTAAAATTAAACTCATTGTTATCGGACAAGTCATTTTCATTTATTTCATCTAATTGCTTTTGTATTTATGTATTTCAGTATTAAGCAGTGTTTAATTTATTTTATACAACCCCATCAATGTATAATATGCCAATAACAATAGGATTTTTTTTTCATGGGAACGAATTAATCATTTTCCCATTATTTCTTATGGGAAAAATTTGTTTTGGTATAAGTCCTGGGATCTGGAACGGATTAAGGATGTGTACCAAGGTACCACTGTATGTATGTATGTATGTATATATATATATATATATATATATATATATATAGTGGTGGGAAAACTATTTGCCCCTTCCTAATTTCTTATTCTTTTGCATGTTTGTCACACAAAATGTTTCTGATCATCAAACACATTTAACCATTAGTCAAATATAACACAAGTAAACACAAAATTCAGTTTTTAAATGATGGTTTTTATTATTTAGGGAGAAAAAAAATCCAATCCTACATGGCCCTGTGTGAAAAAGTAATTGCCCCTGAACCTAATAACTGGTTGGGCCACCTTAGCAGCAATAACTGCAATCAAGCGCTTATGATAACTTACAATGAGTCTTTTACAGCGCTCTGGAGGAATTTTGGCCCACTCATCTTTGCAGAATTGTTGTAATTCAGCTTTATTTGAGGGTTTTCTAGCATGAACCGCCTTTTTAAGGTCATGCTATAGTATCTCAATTGGATTCAGGTCAGGACTTTGACTAGGCCACTCCAAAGTCAGGTGTGATACACCACAGTTAGGTTATTTTTTAACAAGGGGGCAATTACTTTTTCACATGTATGTATGTATGTATATGTATGTGTATACAGTATATATGTTGATATGTGTATATATGTATATATATGTAGATGTGTATATATATATATATATATATGTGTGTATGTGTACATATGTGTATATGTTGATATGTTTATATGTATATGTATATATGTTTATTATTTTTAAAATGTTTCCTTTACTTCTTAAACACACTACTTCTCCGCTGCGAAGCGCGGGTATTTTGCTAGTGTGCTATATAACACTATTACTTCTAAAACACAGATCAAAAAAGTAAATGCTCACCTTTTTAATCTCCATCCTTAAGTAGGATACATGTTCAAGAGTAACTGGATCTTCAGTGTCATATTTTAAAAAATTCTCATTTGTAGACCCGAGTTGATAGCTAGAAGTAAAAAAGCAAAAATATTACACACATTAGTTAATATTTTACCATTTCTCTCTATTATAATAAAAAAATCTTGGGACAAGACATAACTTTTTGAAGAGACTTTTTGGAATGAAGTCCCGCGAGACAGAAACTTTTAACATGAGATTCTTTCAATTCACATCATACTTACAACCACTGGATGCAAGTCCCTCAAGGCGGTGACTTTTGCCATTAGATTCTTTCAAGTCAGTCCCTACTTACAAACATTTTCAAATAAGATCAAGGTCATCTAACTTCTCAGTCATTTGAATGCTTTTGGCAGACACACTTCCTATGCTCTCAGCTATAATAAATTTTATCAGGACAATAATTTTATACGTTCTAGATGACACGTCAATGACTAAGCAAAGAAGAAAGAGTAGCGCATCGAAAAGAGGCCATAAGCATTAGACAGAAAAGAATGCAAAAAAGAATAATAATCATCTATGTGCAAATTCTGAAAATAAGGAAAGTAATAATCAGCCCAGACCAAGTGGAATTAAAAACCTTGCAGGTCCAATCGGGGTCAGAAATAAAAAACAAAGAGCAAAAGAGAAAGTAGAACTTCATAAAGACGTTCAAAAACATTGACGCGATACACATGCAGAGCAGGTTAGAGATTATGAAAGCAGTGGAATTTGAAAGGCTCAAAAAGAAAATGATGTGATGCGCATGCAGAGCAAGTTAAAGATTATGAAAGTAGTGGAAATTATTACTCGGTAAAATAAGGGAAAGTAATAATCATCCCAGCCCAGGTAGAATTGAAAACCTAGCAGGTCCAAGCGGGGTCAGAAATAAAAGACAAAGAGTAGAAGACAAAGTAGAACGTCGTAAAGAGGTTAAAAAACGTTGGGGCAAAACACGTGTAGAGCAGGTTAGAGATTATGAAAGCAGTGGAATTCGAAAGACTCAAAAAAACGTTGCGATACACATGCAGAGCAAGTTACAGATTATGAAAACAGTAAAATTCGAATATATGAAAAAAATTATAGTGAAAGACCACTTTAGGGCTAACAAACGGAAATTATTACTCTGTGAAATAATGGAACAGTGAACAGAGATTGAATATATGGACATAGGTGATATGTCAATAGTATGTAGATATTGTAAGGCTTTAAAGTTTAAGTCAAAGACTTGTAGATTGTCTAATTCATGTTGCCATCAGGGAAAAGTAGTGTTTCTTTCCAATGAAGAGGCGTATCCGCCAGAATGAAAAGATTTGTTGTTTGTTGAAAGTGAAATCCACAAACACTACAGGCAAAATATCCGAATCTACAATAATCTGCTCATGTTCGAATCATAAAATGAATTTACACAATAATGGATCATATGCCATGAGAAACTGTGGTCCAACAACAATTAAAGCTACAGCAAGTTTAATTTCAAAGAAACCACAATTCGGTCAGGTGTATATTTATGACTAGCAAAATACCCGCGCTTCGCAGCGATGAAGTACGGATTATTTTTATTAAGAAGAAAATTAAACCTTTATAAATTAAGGGAAAATATACAAATAATTATTTGTTAAGGATCTCTCTGTATACCAAATTTTGAGTTCGGCCCTCCGGTTGTAATATGACCAAGCTGTGCGCTCAGCTTACTCTTGAGCATGCAACGTGCAGTTGGCCATGTGAACAGTAATCTTGTTTCAAATCTCACAGCTTGGATTGCTGCTGTCATAATCGGTTTGAGTTTCATGGTTTGTTTCAATTATGACAGTATTTGCAGGACTTGTGTTGAAGTGACATTCGGCATCTGTCAAGCGTTGTAAGCATACAACCGGTTTCATCGATAACTTCACTTCCAGCTTTTGAGAGTTTAAACATTCATAAACATCAAAGTGTCCACTACTGAAATCATCACCTGTGAATCTAAGATGTTTAAGAGGCATTGGCGGTTGTCGAAAGGTGTAAAATATTTGGCTATTTCTGTGCACTTGAAAGCGACAACCGTACAATTCAGCGGCAGCCATCAACTCACATGCAGAACCATAGGTGAAGGGCTTAAGCATTTCACTCTTTTAGTGCTCCTGTGTAGTATAATTATCTCCTGTACCGTCATCAGTCCACACCTTGAACCTGTCCCAGTCATTCAATACATAAGACACAATGTTCCTCCGGATATCAAGAGTGAGCCTGATAAGGCCGTGCAATATGTGACACAGAGAATGGAAAAGGTAGGTGCCATCTCCGGGCATGAAAACCACTCGGTAAGTGACAGTTCTTTGATCAATGGTGATCACCTCGATAGACATGATAATGGGGGTATGGTTGGAATGATAAAGGAAATGGGTACCTGAACAATGTAAAGTAAGTCTAAACTACCTAAACAATAACTATAATCGTAATAAACGAACAATAAAACAGCGGAGAAGCTGTGGATTAAATAAAAAGGCTGTAGTTATCAGCAGGGAGACGTGAATCCCGTGGCGAAGCAAGGAAGGGAATGTAGAGACAGGAGCGACGGACGGCCTTATACAGGCAGGCAGCCAACAATGTGGGAGGCGTTGGGATGGGGGACCCAATGTCGCCTCACGCGGTGACTGAGCTGCAGGCTATGGATGTATATATGTACGTAAGTAGGATTCAGTTAGCGTTGGGAACCCGCGTACCAAATTTCTTGAAGATGGGCCCATAGGTAACAAAGACAGTTGAAAAGTTCAATATGGCGTCCGACAATGGCATCATACCACTGAAATAAGTACGTACATTGGTTTCGGTTAGCGCAGGGAAGCCGCCTACCAAATTTCGTGAAGATGGGGCCATAAATAAGAAAGTTCAACATGGCGAACGTTGTCAACAGTTATGACCGTTTCGCGTAGAATTTTGAAATGAAACCTGCTTAACTTTTGTAAGTAAGCTGTAAGGAAATTGCCAAATTTCAGCCTTCTACCTACACGGGAAGTTGGAGAATTAGTGATGAGTGTGTGAGTGAGTGAGTGAGTCAGTGAGGGCTTTGCCTTTTATTAGTATAGATCATGGAGAAGCGATACAACATAGAATCAAAAGAGTTAAATGACTGGACGTACAGTATTAGAAATTAAACAGCCAATAATGGATACAAATCCATACGTCCAAAAGTATCGCACTAAATTTATCTGCAAACCACAGACAAAGAAATTTTCTTGTATTTGAAAGTCCAAACACGGAATCAAAATTCAATGTGATCTTGAAGAAAAGTTAATTCCAAATATTATTTTTGCTGAAGTTTTAAAGTAAAAGTGAAAATAATGAATTTGTAAGAATTCCCATTAAAATAAATCTCTTTAAATTGTATATCCAGTTAACCAAATCCGGGAGTTGGTGAGCGAAGCGAGCAGGGGGCAGAGCCCCTTAGTAATTAAATAATACATTTAATTTAATATTAACATTTTAAGATATATATTTGTTAAGTATAAGATAGTAAAGTAAGACAAGAGTACAATTTTTTTGCCAAACTATGTTTATATATTTATTGAACACTGTATATACTCACATATAAATCGAGTCATGAAACCCGAAAAATCGATCATAAAATCAGACCCCAACTTATATGTCCATTCAAAAATATGAGACTTAATTTTTTTTTTTTTACATCTTCTTGCCTCCTCCAATCTCACATCAATTTCTCAGACGCATCGAATTTTGTTGCAGCATTGCATTTTTCAATTTCTTTCGCCACTTCAACGACGTTTAATTTAAAACCAGCTTCAAATTTTCTTCTGATCGAATGCTCTGTATGAGTATATACGGTATGTATTGCAGTTAACAAATACCAATAATAAAAATTTCACTTAGAAATGATAAAATTATATGATGGCTCTACACATTTTTAAGGACATTACCTTAAATAAATAGAAATTTACAAGGATATTTATCAATATGGGTGCTGTAATTGACTGGTGCCCCATCCTTTCCTGCCTTACGCCTTGTGACCCTGAACTGGAGTAAAGCATTATATCCATGTGTAATTATTAAAAAAAAATAATGTTATAAAAACACATCATACAAACACATTATTCATTGCAATTATTACTGCAAATCACATTTCAAAACTGGCCCCTAAATTGATATCAGGTGAAGCCCCTCTGTCATCTCAAACGTTTGTCTATTTCCTTCAGCTACTCAAACAACTATCCATTCCTCTCCATGCTTCAGCTATAATTACAGACATTCATCGCTCAACAACTCCTAATTTATTTAATTCCTTCCTCACTGCCCCTTCACTACCTTCTGAATGGAGTTCATCTATCTACTTCACTGGGGGCCTCACATATAGGACAAACTCTCATGCACCCTCCAGGACCCTGCCAAGGGTGTAGAGCTGGTCCACTGTTCCGCGACTAGGACGAAAACCACACTAAATCTGAGGTTCGACTATCTGATGGACCCTCCTCTCCAGGACCCCCGAACAGACTTTTCCAGGGAGGCTGAGAAGTGTCATCCCTCTGTAGTTGGAACACACCCTCCGGTCCCCCTTCTTAAAAAGAGCTGTCCATGCGATGTTGCAGGGGCGTGTCAACCAAGACAGTCCTACAACATCCAGAGCCTTGACGAACTCCGGACGTATCTCATCTACCCCCGGGGTCCTGCCACCAAGGAGTTTTTTGACCACCTCAGTGACCTCAGTCCCAGAGATGGGAGGGCCCACCTCCGTGTCCCCAGGCTCTGCTTCCTCATTGGAAGGCATGTTAGTGGGATTGAGGAGATCTTCAAAGTACTCCCCCCACTGACCCACAACGTCCCGAGTCGAGGTCAGCAGCACACCATCCCCAACATACACAGTGTTGACACTGCATCACTTTCCCCTCCTGAGATGCCGGATGGTGGACCAGAATCTCTTCAAAGCCATCCGGAGGTCGTTCGCCATGGCCTACCCAAACTCCTCCCATGCCAGAGTTTTTGCCTCAGTAACAACTGAAGCCACATTCTGCTTGGCCTGCCAGTACCTTTTAGCTGCCTCCGGAGTCCCACAGGACAAAAGGGTCCTGTAGGACTCCTTCAGCTTGATGGCATCCCTCACCGCCGGTGTACACCAATGGGTTCAGGGATTGCCACCAAGACAGGCACTGACCACCTTACGGCCACAGCTCTGGTCAGCTTCCTCAACAATAGAGGCATGGAACATGGCCCATTCGGACTCAATGTCCCCTACCTCCCTTGGGACGCTGTCGCAGTTCTGCCAGAGGTGAGAATTGAAACGACTTCTGACAGGGGACTCTGCCAGATGTTCCCAGCAGACCCTCACAATTCGTTTGGGCCTACCAGGCCTGACCGGCATCCTCCCCCACCATCGAAGCCAACTCACCACCAGTTAGTGATCAGTTGACAACTCTGCCCCTCTCTTCGCCCGAGTATCCAAGACATGTGGCCGCAAGTCCGACAACACAACCACAAAGTCGATCATCGAGCTGAGGCCTAGGGTGTCCTGGTGCCAGGTGCACATATGGACACCCTTATGCTTAAACATGGTGTTCGTTATGGACAATCCGTGATGAGCACAGAAGTCCAAAAAAAAAAACACCGCTCGGGTTCAGATCGGGGTGGGCCATTCCTCCCAATCACGCCCTTCCAGGTGTCACTGTCATTGCCCACGTGAGCACTGAAGTCTCCCAGCAGGACGAGGGAGTCCCCAAAAGGTGTGCCCTCTAGCACCCCCTCCAGGGACTCTAAAAAGGGTGGGTACCCCAGACTGCGCATACGCGCAAACAGTTAGGACCTGTCTGTGGTGTTATGGGTCCACAGCTAGTTGAGCAAAAGGCCATTCATTTTAAATAAATAATCACCGCACCGAGGGCTTCGCGAGGGGCGATGTTATGCGAGCAGCGGGCAGTCGTCAATGTGGGCGTTTCTCACCGTGTGCATAGGTGAGGAACTGCCCACATTCGTGATTGCTCCCGTGGCTAATGCTACAGCTGTGATGGCCCCTCACGTTTTAAAAAGAAGCGCGAGTTGGTGTGGAGGGGGGAAAAAAAAATGGAGAGAGAAAAAAGGAAAGGAGAGGACGGAGGTTACCGGGAGCAGGAGAGGAAGCAGGCAGTGCGTGAGTGTGGTGAGCGCGCGATCGAGCGCTCGTGGACAGCTGCAAGGAAGCTGGGTGTTAGGCCGACACCCAGGTGTTTGAGTTGAGGTTGCTCCCGCTGAGCGACCATGTAGCGGGAGTGACCAGGTGAAGGCGACTGGCCGCAGAGAGGCCATTGAAAGGCAGCGGAAGTCGGGAGACTTGATAGTGGGAATCCCCAACGTGAGCGACCTGGCCGTTGGTGGAAACCAAGTTCTCCGGGACTGGGATAAGTGCCATACCGGAGCCAGGGATCGGGAGGTCTCCAGTCTCGTGTGTGTGTCTAGAAGAGGGCAGCTGCAAAGAGCGTCTTGCCTGCTGCTTGGCCCAAACGGGATAAGCAGGTGAGACGCTAACAGAAAATAAGCACGGAGCTTGTTTGTTGTTTTTAAGACTGCTTCCAAGAGAAGATTTTAACCTCTGGTTTTAAGGATGTGTTTTTTTTTCTAGGTTAATTGGTTTTATCCCCCACGGGTTTTTATGGATTATTTGATGAAGAATTTGAATTGAAACTGCACTATTTATGGAACACTGTTTTTGTTGGTTTTTAAATAAAAGCACTTTTGCACTTTTTACCTTCCCCTTGCTCAGTAATTTGCCTCCATTGACTAGCTCACTCGGTAACATTATCGACGGTGTTGGGTTCAAGGGTTCCCAAACAGCCATGGGAGTGTGGAGCCAGAACCCACATCGTCACACTGTCCCCCACCCGAAGGCGGAGGGAGGCTACCCTCTCGTCTACTGGGGTGAACCCCAATGAACAGGCTCCAAGTCAGGGGGCAATAAGTATGCCCACACCTGCTTGGCGCCTCTCACAGGGGGCAACTCCAGACTGGTAGAGAGTCCAGCCCCTCACAAGGAGATTGGTTCCAGAATCCACGCTGTGCATCAAGGTGAGCTCGACTATGTCTAGCCAGAACCACTAAACCTCGTGCACTAGCTCAGGCTCCTTCTCCTTCAGAGAGGTGACATTCCATGTCCCAAGAGCCAGCTTCTGTAGCCAAGGATCGGACCGCCAAGGTCCCTGCATTTGGCCACCACCCAACTCATCTTACACTTTCACATTTTTAAAAAATTGTCATTTCTTGAAGAGACGCTTCTTAATTTTCTTTTAATAGTTGTATTTTACCACTATATTCCATTATGCATTGGTGATCCTTTTGTCTCACCAGAAGCTTCTATGTAATAGTACTGGCTCGTACACATTCATTCAGGCCAGCTGCACAAAAAACTTTCTCACTCACATATCACCCAAAATGTCTCATAAAAAACATTTCAACTTACAACTTTTACACACCACTTATTTATTAATAACCATCTCTCATTCCATTAAGCAAGGCACAGAATATTCTATCTAGGACATTCAACAATTGTGATTTTGTTCTTTAAATTATGGTAAAGCTAGGTGCCTTTGCATCCTGTACACTACAGGCAAGCAGAGAAGTTCACACATGTACTGTGCTCTCTAACACACAGTTTGAATATTGTGTAACATAAATTTTAACCCCGATTGCTTTTGTAGTCGCCAGCCTCCTTTATTTCCTTGTTGTAACAAACATAGTTACGGTAAGACTCTCCTCTAAACTGAGGTCACAGGAATGACGTCTTTAATTGAGACTAGGGGGCAACTTATAACATTTGATAATTTTGAGGTTATTCTACCAGCAAGTAGTGCACGGCCAGTTAGCAAAATGGAAGATGCTGCTAAGGATTAAGAAGCATGTTGTGTAAAATAGCCCCACAAAGAAACACTACAGACACTGGACTCTTGTAGCCCTTAAGTGCAACAGTATTTAAGGAAGCTGTTGCTGGAGTTGTTTATAAAAGATTTTTTTATTTTGGTGGACATGTTAATACTGTAAATTATTAGCCTTTATTTACATATACACCCTACAATACTTACCTATGTGATATTTCTTCATCATTCATTCTTATCACATGGCAGAGGCTGGCACCCTCAGCTTCAATATCTCAGTGTTGGGTGATGTGGACTACCTTAATGTCAATACCTTAGCAAGGGCCAGAAGTTGCCTCATTCACAAGTTGCACTAATCGCTAATCCTGAAAGGGCTACATTTTCGCACTAACTTAGCAAAGGTCACAAAATCCTTCAAGAGCTGCACCCCTTCTGAGACTTCCCAGATCATTACCATTGAAGGGATGCACAAATCAAACAGAACAAGAACATTACCGGAGGCTGGCTAGCTCAGCAGATGGCTGAAGCTGGCTAGCAAAATGCCAGTGTCTATAACTTAGCAGGCTCCAGAGGAATTATTCTTCGGCTGCCCCTCATAGTTATCTCTGAAAATGCTGCACAAATATTTTTAACAAAGGTTCCCCTGTCAGGCTGTTTTCCTGATAACTGCCTTTGACGGAGGCATTCTTTAAAAGTATGTGCTGACATTATGGTGCACCTTTAATTGTTGGGGCGCATTTTAATTTCATAGGTGACACTGTACTTTTCCTAGACCAGGTTTTGGCCCATACTGTTTTTAAATTAATGGTACACTTTACCATTGTTTCAGTGCATTACATCCAGGTAATGGAGAAAGAAAGTGCACCAAAAACACTGTTTAGAAAGAAATCTTTAGTCTTTCTACTACAATCCCAATTCATAAAATAAACCAATTAATAACACTATCTATCTATCTATCTATCTATCTAAAGATTACAGTGGAACCTCGGTTCACGACCATAATTCGTTCCAAAACTCTGGTCATAAACCAAAGGAATTTCCACCATAGGATTGTATGTAAATACAATTAATCCATTCCAGCCCGTACAAACAGTATGTAAATATATATTTTTTTAGTTTTTAAGCACAAATATAGTTAACTAGCAAAATACCCGCGCTTCGCAGCAGAGAAGTAGTGTGTTAAAAAAGAAAACATTTTAAAAATAACGTAACATGATTGTCAATGTAATAGTTTTGTCACTGTTTTGAGTGTTGCTGTCATCAAGGATTTGATTATCATTATTTCTTTCAATCAGGTTCGTATTTAGAGGATGTGTTGTGTTCAAGTTATATTCCGTGTTTGTCAACCGTTGTAAAGATAACAGGTTTCATTCATCGAAGTGTTCACAACCCAAATCGGTACTCGTGAATCTAAGATGTTTAACAGGCATTCCTGGTATTAAGTTGTGGATTTGCCTGCGAATATTTAACGGCAGAGTGTCTATGAACTTAATTTAACCTTTCCCAGTCCTGCAAAGTCAGTTCACGTAAGCCGATGGGGGTACCTGCATCGAAGCTTCTCAGCTGTGCTTGTGCTATCTCGTGCAATCTCACGATGTCCATGGCTTTTTTTAATGTTAGCTCAGACCTGGCATACCAGCAATTTAAACTCCGTTACAGCAATTTTAACTCTGTTACAAAATGATCAAAAGTCTTGTTTAAACCCTGCGTCTTCTCATTAAACTTTTATCTTGCGAATATCGTATTCGTCGTGGGCATGACAAACGCCAGCGGCAGCATGTCTATGAACTTAATTTAAACTTTAGGTTTACACCGTGCTTTGTTTCTGAAGTAGCTGCACTCATGAATATGCTTGTATGCGTCACTTGCTTTAAATTCTTTTGCTGCCTTCTCAATTGTGTAATGCGTTTTTTGAACAGGTTTCAATCATCGAAGTGATCACTACCCAAATTGGTACTCGTGAATCTAAGATGTTTAACAGGCATTCCTGGTATGAAGTTGTGGATTTCCCTGCGAATATTTAGTGGCAGCGTGTCTATGAACGTAATTTAAACTTAAGCTTTACACCTTGCTTTCCTATTGATATGTGTACAAAGGCAAAGGCTTGTTTAGCATCAGAGGGTTTTCGCAGTAGTTCACATGAGCTGCTTGGAATACATGCATCGAAGCTTCTCAGCTGTGCTTGTGCTATCTCGTGGGATCTCGCAATGTCATCGGCTTTATTTAATGTTAGCTCAGACCTGGCACTTAAAAGTTTTATCTCGCGAATATCTTATTCGTCTTAGGCATGACAAACGCCAGTGGCAACGTGTCTATGAACCTAATTTAAAGTTAAGCTTTACACCCTGCCTTCCTATTCGTTTGCATAAGCACAGTCCTTCACCAGGAATTTTAACTCCGTTACAGCAATTTTAACTCTGTTACAAAGTGATCAAAAGTCTTGTTTATACCCTGCGTCTTCTCATTAAACTTGTATCTCACGAATAACGAATTCGTCGTAGGCATGACAAACGCCAGCGGCAGCCTGTCTATGAACTTAACTTAAACTTTAGGTTTACACCATGTTTTTTTCCAAAGTAGCTGCACTTATGAATATGCTTGTATGCGTCACTCGCTTCATATTCTTTTGCTGCCTTCTCAATTGTGTAATGCGTTTTTTTAACAGATTTCATTCATTGAAGTGATCACTACGAAAATCGGTAGTGCCGATTTGGTTCAACATTACTTGGCAACAGGGAAAGTGGGGCAAGTTGCACTGGTGCATTTGTGTCTCCCATAAAAGTAGCTTCACTTGAAATAACTTTGTGATTTTGCACGGGTAAAAACGTCTGCTGAAGTGTCAGATTCTTCTGTAACTCTTCTGCTTTCTGTATCTTGTGCATTGCATTCAGGTTTTTCAGGTTATCCTGATGTTTTGTCTCATAGTGCCGTCTTAGATTAAATTCTGCAATTACAGCCACATTAGCTCCACAAATGAGACACACGGGTTTACAGGCAATGTCAGTAAACATATACTCAGCAACCCATCGGTTCTTAAAGGCTCTATGTTCAGAATCACCTTTTCTCTTTGGCATCGTCTGGGCTAGCTTCGCAATAACTTGCAGCATCATAAGCTAGACTTGATTAACGCGGTAAGTGTTCGGCAAGGCAGCTGAAGCGCTGCATTATGGGATCTGTAGTTTATTGTGTTATCAGCGCTTCATATCCCCGGGCCATTAATACAGTACATAAAATGATCTCGCGGGCCGAATTTAATTACACACCGGGCCGGATGTGGCCCATGGGCCTTGAATTTGACACATATGGACTAAATAGAACTTGAAAAGATAATATTTTTTCAAATGTGATCACGCAATTCAGATTGAGTTGACGCGCACTACAGTACATCGAGCCTGCGTGCTATTGTGGTTTTGCCTGCGTGCCTGAATAAGTTACCATCCCCTCGCTCTTACTTTTTTACCGTTCATCTAATGAATACACTGAGTATGGCTTTACCAAAACAATCATTGATCGCGAATAAAGTATCCATTATTCATAAAGCTTCAATTGGTGATCTGTCTTTCTGCGTTAACCGCATATTTTTTCATACGTTTCAAACCAAGGGGATGCGAAGGTAAAATGAATAAAAATGCATGCATACATACTCGGTGCATCCCCTCTCGGGAATCGAACCTCGGAACGTCAGCGCTAGAGGCGAAGCCTCTACTATTGCGCCACGGCGTGTGGTTTATCTATTTGAGCGTAGCAATATAATTCGGTTTTTGTTCAGCACTCTTTGGAACTGTTGCTTTTTGTCTGCGCACTGCGTCAGTTCACGTAAGCCACTGAATATGGTTTTATATGTCACTCGCTCGCTTCTAATTGTTTCGCTGCCTTCTTAATTATATAATGCATGTTTTCTTAAGCGCTTTTGGAGCTCTTCCTGGTTTTCTACGTACTGCGTAATTACGTGGGAGGCGTGATGATGTCACACAAAACTCTGCCCCCCACGGCTTTCAAGCTCAACTCCATTACAGTAAATGGAGAAAAATAGCTTCTAGTTATGACCATTATGCGTAGAATTTCGAAATGAAACCTGCCCAACTTTTGTAAGGAAGCTGTAAGGAATGAGCCTGCCAAATTTCAGCCTTCTACCTACACGGCAAGTTGGAGAATTAGTGATGAGTCAGTGAGTCAGTTAGTGAGTCAGGGCTTTGCCTTTTATTAGTATAGATTATACCATAGAATGCACAACGTAATAGTAAACTAAATGTAAAAACATTGAATAACACTGAGAAAACCTTGAACAACAGAGAAAACTAACACTGCAATAGTTTGCGCTATAGTGCTAGGAACAAAAAAAAATCCATAATTTAATAAACCACCAAGAAAAGTAACATTGCCACAATGCACGCTATGAACCCAATCACTGTAAACAGAACTGAAAACAAAAACAAGCCTTTTCTACCTTAAGTGTCCAGTCCTCCCTCTCTCGCTCTCTCGCTCGCGAGCCTGGAGCGCCTGTGTGTGTGTGTGTGTGTGTGTGTCTCTCTCTCTCTCTAGCGTGTGTGTGCCCCTCTCTCTCTCTCCAGGGAGAGACTGAGCATGTACAAACCGAAAGGGAAACTGGCTTCTTTGTATACCGAGTGTGTGGTCGTGACCCAAGGCAAAACTTTGGCAAACTTTTTGGTTGTAAACCGATTTGCACGTGTACCGAGACGTTCGTGAACCGAGGTTCCACTGTGTATATATCAGTATATGATGAGGAAATTTTCACATGACACTTCCTATAACATGGGCTCTATCTTATCTATCACATGATTCTAACTTTAACAGAAATGGTATATTCTGCAATCCTAATATTCTGATAATATACAATTCCTTTTCCTTTTTTTCTTTTACTTTCACTCTTCCTATTCCTCCTTTATTAAATGGGCATTTCACTAGTATCTAAATAATCCTAAAATATAACACACAAGTTAAATATTATGATTCTTCTTTAATAAACTAAAAAACAGAAAAAAAAACCTTATATTTCATCCTCATTGCAAATACACAAATTTATCACATCAGAAGCATATTGCAAATTTACCAGTTATTTTCCAAATTTTAGCTGATTACTACAAATATTGTCAAGAGTTTCAGTAATATGTCTCTCTGAAGATAAGGAGTTACTCACTGATCACCACAATAATGTATGTTGTACAATAAATTTTTCATTTGTATTTTAGTGTTACATATTGGGAAGAGGCTTGGTTGGAAGGGTCTCATTTGTCAAGTACCAGAACACAGTATTTTACTATTTGAAAGATTAAAAGTCACACAATGCCTTAACATATGCAAATAGCTGTATTCCATAAAGTAACATGAAAGCCAATAATACACTAAAGTAAAAATCAGTGATTTAAAATACTGTACATATAGAACCAGTATATACAATTCCATGCCTGGACAGGACACCCCAATATATCAAACTGGAAGGACAGGCTCTTTGACCAGATAATAACAAGAATCCTTACCCAGCAGGCAGGCCAGTATGTTGGGAGGACCTGGAGAGACACCAGCATCTGCTTGACGTCATCAGGAAGAAAGAAACATTTCTTTAGATTAATCCGAATTCCAGCCTCACCAAGTGTCTATAATA
Source organism: Polypterus senegalus (assembly GCF_016835505.1). Lineage (NCBI taxonomy): Eukaryota > Metazoa > Chordata > Cladistia > Polypteriformes > Polypteridae > Polypterus > Polypterus senegalus. Next base: position 107,491,789 of record NC_053166.1, read on the forward strand.
CTACTCGCACTTGCTGTACATGTTTCTCCCACGTGCCAGAATAGATGACCACGTCATTCAGGTAGGCAGCACTATATGTGTTATGAGGCCGGAGCACTCTATCCAACAGATGCTGGAAAGTTGCAGGAGCCCCGTGTAACCCAAATGGGAGGACACAATACTGCCAGTGACCACTAGGGTTACTAAACGCAGTCTTAACCTTTGAGGAGTCCGTTAAGGGAACCGGTCAGTACCCCTTTGTCATGTCCAGTGTGGTCAAATACTCAGCCTGTCCTAGTCTCTCAAGGAGGTCATCCACTCGTGGCATCAGATAGGCATCGATTTGGGTCGAATTTTACCAAATCTACTGCGTAATTGTACAATATATTATAATATGTTTGTGGAGGTTTGGTTTAAAATAACCAATATGCCCCGGGGTTGTCATCCATACAATAACTCGAAAGGTAAGAACCCCATTGAGGCTTGTGGGACTTCCCAATTGGAAAAAAGGATGAGGGGGAGGAGCGGATACCAGTTCCTTCTGTCCTTGCTGACCACCTTACGAAGAATTTGTTTGGCAGTCTGATTGAATCTCTCTACCAGACCGTCGGTTTGAGGATGACACACCAAGGTCTTTAGATTCTTTATCTTGAGAAATTTGGCCATTCCCTTGAACGTCTCCGAGGTAAAAGGCGTCTCTTGGTCCGTCAAGACTTCCTTAGGGATGCTGTCTTGCGCAAAGACCCCTACCAATTCCCGTGTGATAGCTTTAGAAGTAGCTGAGCGCAACGAAACAGCTTTGGGATATTTGGTACCATAATCCATGAGGACTAAAATATACTTGTGTCCTCATGCTGAGAGTTCTAAGGGTCTGAGTAATTCTACCCCGATTCTCTGAAATGAGACAACAATTAGGGGAATAGGAATGAGAGAAGTACGGTCCTTCCTAGGAATATGTCGCAACTGACACTCCAGACAGGAAGTGCAAAACCAACAAACCTCCTCATTTATTCCCGGCCAATAAAAGTGAAGCTAGTTTTTCGGTGCCCAAATGGCCTCCTAGGAGGTGGGCGTGTTGCCAGTAGGTCTGTGGGATTACCAGCAGTTTTCACACCTCCCCCTCATGTACTGCTAACCGATACTAAAAGTTGTTTTCTAAAACAAAGTGAGGATAACCGATACAAAAGGTTGTTTTCTAAAACAAAGTTAGGACCCTGTGGCATGGGCTGATGAGTGTGCTGGCCATTGACAAGGACAAGGACAACTGCATTTTTTGCAAACTTAAGGGAATTGTCATTCCACTGCTCCCTTTCAAAAGAAGCCAGCGTCTCTATAAATTGGTATTATAGGATGGAGAGAGGGTCAGGGCCAATCTCAAGGGGTGTAATTTTCCTCCCGTCCTGTCTTGGCACCGACTTGATGATGTATTGGCTTGTGACAGTCCGGGAGTCGCCACATCACTCAGGGAGGCCGCTTCATCTCTCTCCACTGGCCAGTGATTGGAGGAGTGAAGCCTCACGAAGCATCTAAACATTTGAAGCAATTATGTCGGAAATCATATCGAAGCTTCGAAGCATTTGACACTCACCTCTCTAGTGACACCTCCTGGCCATTTTCATTAACGTAACATAAACTCATGATCAACTTGAATGATGTCTGTTAAAACTCTATTGCTTTTACTTTTTTGCCGCAACAGACTAGCAATAAAGAGATGGGCTTATCAGTGGATTTCAGTGTCTGAGGTCTAAAAAATAAAAAAATATGTATATATAACTAACGCCGACAGGCAGAATGTACTATATGATAGCAAGAGTTAAACAAAAGTCTCCTCACTCTTGGAGCCCAACTCTTTCAATGAATATTCACTTTTACACTGTATCATTATTATTGCTCCTGTTATTAGTATTATAATTAACCCTCATCTTTTCTTGAGATCACATTTAATAGTTCGACGTTTGGGGTTCCATGGCCCTAATGTTGTAGTTTAAAAAAAAACCAAATTGAAAACGAGCCTTGTTATTTTCCTTAAACGTTTTCTTTGTTCCGACTTAATTAAAACAAAGCAGACAGAAAATAAAGGTTTATCCTTGTACTTTGCCATGATATAGGTAAGCACATTTAAGAAAGATGAAATCCTTAAATCACAGATGTTATAATTCAATTAGGTATTGAAATATTTCATTTATTAATACTTTACAATATTTTGTGGAGCACAAAATTAACGAGTTCGCTACAAAGAAAAAACGCCATCACAGTTGATTGTGGCTCAGCTGACTAAGGTGATTGCTTTTCAGATTCTGAGCAAAGTGCAAACCCAAGTTCGATCCGAATTAAAGAGTCAATAAAATTAATAATATTAAAAAATGATCAGGAGTGAAATCTTATCATGAGTTTGAACTAAATAATTTTGAGAGATACTGTGGAAGGATCGCACAAGAGATCTGTTCAGGAATCATCCCCACTTAGAATCACCATCAAAATGCGATGACTAATGGCGGAAAGCAGCTCACATATTTTTATTATTCCACGTTCTATTCATTGCCATTTGACATCCATGAATCCCATCATTGAATAAGGTAATAACAAACCCACTTTGGAAAAAAATTTTGAATTTGCTCTGCTGCACCAAACATTCAAAGGTGTCAATCCGGAGCACATCAGAGTGGCTGAGAGACACTGTCCAGATCAGTCACCAGTACACTGTCACACAGACAGACACACACGGGACACATTCACACAGGTGAACATTGCATGTATCAAGGTCGGCATTAAAGATCCTCGAGTGCTGAGGCTACAAAAAGCAGCGGGATAAACACATCTGGACCTGCTGTCGTAAAAGTATTTGCCTTTACCAGCAGCATCCCTCCCTTGTGAACACATTGTGCAAGATCCGGATAGGCGATCAGTAAAAAGTTGTCTTAGTCACAGCACAATACACTAATAAAACATTTCCTTAAACAAATATGATAGTTCTCCAGTCTGTATCATTCCTAAGCAATCTCCCTATTACAGAGGCGCAATCCCAGTCACTAACACATTTACCGTGTAGCCCCCAAACATTGCAGACATGCGCACTGGAACTGTATCATGAAACGCGGTTCTAAGCACTGCGCAGACATGCACACTGGGATTGTATTATGATACGCAGTTCAAAACACCGAGCAGACATGTACACTGGGATTGCATCGTGAAGTGTGGTTTGAAGCACCAAGCAGGCATGCGCTCTGGGATTGTATCATGACACGTGGTTCGAAGCACTGAGCAGACATGCGTGCTGGGATTGCATCATGACATGCAGTTCGAAGCACTGATCAGACATGCGCACTGGTTACTAAACTGTCAAGGCGGTGAGCAGTTAAAGGTATGTTGTTAAGCCTCAACACACTCTAAGGCATTGACCTCTATATTTTTGAGACTCTGACACTTAACTCTCTAGTTATATTTTGTAATTTGTATTGACACTATATACTTCAGTTGATATAGTTAAGTGACGGCCTGAAACAACATTTCAGGTAGTTGCTGAGAATTCAGTAGTTGTTAAGGATTGCTGTGATTTCCTTTGTCTGATACATAGTGTCAAAGATATATTGTCATATATCTATATCTCTCTCTATATATATATATATCTCTATATATATATCTATATATCTCTATATATATCTATATATATCTATATATATATAAATAAAATATATATATACAGTGGTGTGAAAAACTATTTGCCCCCTTCCTGATTTCTTATTCTTTTGCATGTTTGTCACACAAAATGTTTCTGATCATCAAACACATTTAACCATTAGTCAAATATAACACAAGTAAACACAAAATGCAGTTTTTAAATGATGGTTTTATTATTTAGGGAGAAAAAAATCCAAACCTACATGGCCCTGTGTGAAAAAGTAATTGCCCCTGAACCTAATAACTGGTTGGGCCACCCTTAGCAACAATAACTGCAATCAAGCGTTTGCGATAACTTGCAATGAGTCTTTTACAGCTCTGGAGGAATTTTGGCCCACTCATCTTTGCAGAATTGTTGTAATTCAGCTTTATTTGAGGGTTTTCTAGCATGAACTGCCTTTTTAAGGTCATGCCATAGCATCTCAATTGGATTCAGGTCAGGACTTTGACTAGGCCACTCCAAAGTCTTCATTTTGTTTTTCTTCAGCCATTCAGAGGTGGATTTGCTGGTGTGTTTTGGGTCATTGTCCTGTTGCAGCACCCAAGATCGCTTCAGCTTGAGTTGACGAACAGATGGCCGGACATTCTCCTTCAGGATTTTTTGGTAGACAGCAGAATTCATGGTTTCATCTATCACAGCAAGCTTTCCAGGTCCTGAAGCAGCAAAACAACCCCAGACCATCACACTACCACCACCATATTTTACTGTTGGTATGATGTTCTTTTTCTGAAATGCTGTGTTCCTTTTACGCCAGATGTAACGGGACATTTGCCTTCCAAAAGTTCAACTTTTGTCTCATCAGTCCACAAGGTATTTTCCCAAAAGTCTTGACAATCATTGAGATGTTTCTTAGCAAAATTGAGACGAGCCCTAATGTTCTTTTGCTTAACAGTGGTTTCGCCTTGGAAATATGCCATGCAGGCCGTTTTTGCCCAGTCTCTTTCTTATGGTGGAGTCGTGAACACTGACCTTAATTAAGGCAAGTGAGGCCTGCAGTTCTTTAGACGTTGTCCTGGGGTCTTTTGTGACCTCTCGGATGAGTCGTCTCTGCACTCTTGGGGTAATTTTGGTCGGCCGGCCACTCCTGGGAAGGTTCATCACTGTTCCATGTTTTGCCATTTGTGGATAATGGCTCTCACTGTGGTTCGCTGGAGTCCCAAAGCTTTAGAAATGGCTTTATAACCTTTACCAGACTGATAGATCTCAATTACTTCTGTTCTCATTTGTTCCTGAATTTCTTTGGATCTTGCCATGATGTCTAGCTTTTGAGGTGCTTTTGGTCTACTTCTCTGTGTCAGGCAGCTCCTATTTAAGGGATTTCTTGATGGAAACAGGTGTGGCAGTAATCAGGCCTGGGGGTGGCTACTGGAAACTGACCTCAGGTATGATACACCACAGTTAGGTTATTTATTAACAAGGGGGCAATTACTTTTTCACACAGGGCCATGTAGGTTTGGATTTTTTTTCTACCTAAATAATAAAAACCATCATTTAAAAACTGCATTTTGTGTTTACTTGTGTTATATTTGACTAATGGTTAAATGTGTTTGATGATCAGAAACATTTTGTGTGACAAACATGCAAAAGAATAAGAAATCAGGAAGGGGGCAAATAGTTTTTCACACCACTGTATACACTCACCTAAAGGATTATTAGGAACACCTGTTCAATTTCTCATTAATGCAATTATCTAATCAACCAATCACATGGCAGTTGTTTCAATGCATTTAGGGGTGTGGTCCTGGTCAAGACAATCTCCTGAACTCCAAACTGAATGTCAGAATGGGAAAGAAAGGTGATTTAAGCAATTTTGAACGTGGCATGGTTGTTGGTGCCAGACGGGCCGGTCTGAGTATTTCACAATCTGCTCAGTTACTGATTTTCATGCACAACCATTTCTAGGGTTTACAAAGAATGGTGTGAAAAGGGAAAAACATCCAGTATGCGGCAGTCCTGTGGGCGAAAATGCCTTGTTGATGCTAGAGGTCAGAGGAGAATGGGCCGACTGATTCAAGCTGATAGAAGAGCAACTTTGACTGAAATAACCACTCGTTACCACCGAGGTATGCAGCAAAGCATTTGTGAAGCCACAACACGCACAACCTTGAGGCGGATGGGCTACAACAGCAGAAGACCCCACCGGGTACCAGTCATCTCCACTACAAATAGGAAAAAGAGGCTACAATTTGCAAGAGCTCACCAAAATTGGACAGTTGAAGACTGGAAAAATGTTGCCTGGTCTGATGAGTCTCGGTTTCTGTTGAGACATTCAAATAGCAGAAGTCAGAGTCAGAATTTGGCGTAAACAGAATGAGAACATGGATCCATCATGCCTTGTTACCACTGTGCAGGCTGGTGGTGGTGGTGTAATGGTGTGGGGGATGTTTTCTTGGCACACTTTAGGCTCCTTAGTGCCAATTGGGCATCGTTTAAATGCCACGGGCTACCTGAATATTGTTTCTGACCATGTCTATCTCTTCATGACCACCATGTACCCATCCTCTGATGGCTACTTCCAGCAGGATAATGCACCATGTCACAATGCTCGAATCATTTCAAATTGGTTTCTTGAACATGACAATGAGTTCACTGTACTAAAATGGCCCCCACAGTCACCAGATCTCAACCCATCTTTGGGATGTGGTGGAACAGGAGCTTCGTGCCTTGGATGTGCATCCCACAAATCTCCAACTGCAAGATGCTATCTTATCAATATGGGCCAACATTTCTAAAGAATGCTTTCAGCACCTTGTTGAATCAATGCCACGTAGAATTAAGGCAGTTCTGAAGGTGAAAGGGGGTCAAACACCATATTAGTATGGCGTTCCTAATAATCCTTTAGGTGAGTTTATTATATATATATTTTATATATATATATATATATATATATATATATATATATATATATATATATATATATATATATATATATATATATATATATATATATATATATATATATATATATATACTGCTCACAAAAATTAAAGGAACACTTTTTTATTGGGCCTGGCATGAAATCAATTAAACCTGTCTGATAATTTTCTGGTTGGTTAAGCAGCTGAGGTCATTGTTAATCACTTTCAGCTGTATTGGTGTTCATGGACTTAACGACAGGTGCACTAAAGTGGCAACAATTAGAAAACCCTCAAAACAGGACTGGTTTTACATGTGGAGGTCATTTCAAGTTTCTCCCTCTTGATCTTTTTGGCTGGTTTTCCACTCTTGCTAGTTTTGGCTTGAGTAATCATCTCTACTGGCAGTATGAGGCGATTCCTTAACCCTACAGAAGTTGCACAGGTTGTCCAACTTCTCCAGGATGGCACATCCACATGTGCTGCAGCAAGAAGGTTTAATGTGTCTACCAGCACAATCTCCAGAACATGGAGGAGATTTCAGGAGACTGGCTGTTATTCTCGGAGAGCTGGACAGGGCTGTAGAAGGTCCTCAAACCATCAGCAGGACCAAAACCTGCTCCTTTGTGCAAGGCGGAACAGGCTGAGCACTGCTCGTGCCCTACAGAATGACCTCCAGAGGGCCACTGGTGTGAATGTCTCTACCCAAACAATCAGGAACAGACTTCATGAAGATGGCCTGAGGGCCCGGCGTCCTGTAGTGGGCCCTGTGCTCACTGCCCAGCACCGTGGAGCTCGACTGGCATTTGCTCAAGAACACCAGAATTGGCAAGTCCGCCACTGGCCCTGTACTTTTACAGACGAGAGCAGGTTCACCCTGAGCAGCTGTGATAGACGTGAAAGAGTCTGGAGAAGACAAGGAGAACGATATGCTGCCTGCAACGCCGTTCAACATGACAGGTTTGGTGGTGGGTCAGTGATGGTCTGGGGAGGCATATCCATGGAGGGACGCACAGACATCTACTGCGTAGGAAATGGTGCTCTGACTGCCATAAGGTATCGAGATGAAATCCTTGAACCCATTGTCAGACCCTACGCTGGTGCAGTAGGTCCTGGTTTCCTCCTAATGCACGACAATGCCCGCCTCATGTGGCAAGAGTATGCAGGCAGTACCTGGAGGATGAAGGAATTGAAACAATTGAATGGCCTTCACGATCCCCTGACTTAAACCCAATAGAACATCTGTGGGACATTATGTTTCGGTCCATTAGGCGCCGCCAGGTTGCTCCTCAGACTGTACAACAGCTCAGGGATGCCCTCATACAGATCTGGGAGGAAATGCCACAAGACACCATCCGTCGTCTCATTAGGAGCATGCCCCGACGTTGTCAAGCATGCATACAAGCTCGTGGGGCCACACAAGATACTGAAAAGCATTTTGAGTAGCAGAAATTAAGTTTTTGAAAAATGGACTAGCCTGCCACATCTTCATTTCACTCTGATTTTAGGGTGTCTACACAATTGAGCCCCTGTAGGCAGAAAACTTTTATTTCCATTAAAAGACTTGGCATCCTTTTGTTCCTAAGACATTGCCCTGTCGTTATTTGTATAGATATCCAACTTCATATTGAGATCTGATGTATCTAATGTGTTTCTTTAAAGTGTTCCTTTAATTTTTGTGAGCAGTATATATATATATATATATATATATATATATATATATATATATATATATATATATAGACACACACACACACACACACATATAGGATGTATGGATGTATTTAACACAGGATTAGTTAAATCGTGCAACCTTTTTATGCACCTTTTAATTACTTTTTCAAAACCATACGTCATATAGTATACATCTATAAATATTATTTTTTTGTCTTCATTAGGATAATACAATGATACTCTTGTGTAAATTAAGCCAACTTAACATGCATATGTCAAACAACATACATTGTTTACATCCATTGCGGTAAGAACAGTAGTAGTAGTTGTTCAGTTGAATCCCGTTAATTATCCTGATTAGGTGGCTTAATAGATTGTGTTGGTCTGGACATGTGCAGAGGAGAGATGTTGAGTATATTGGGAGAAGGATGCCAAGGACAGAGCTGTCAGGGAAGAGGAAAAGAGGAAGGCCTAAGAGAAGGTTTATGGATGTGGTGAGAGAGGACATGCAGGTGATGGGTGTAACAGAACAAGATGCAGAGGACAGGAAAATATGGAAGAAGATGATCCGCTGTAGCAAACCCTTAACGGGAGTAGCCAAAAGAAGAAGAGGTGGCTCGATGGTATTGCAACTGTCTCTCAGTAAAAATACCAGAGATTCGTGTCGTTGATCCTCCTCTTGTGAAAAAGTATTTTTTTTATTCCTCTATTTAACAAAAAATTCCAAATTGGATGGACAGCGAGCGAATCGAGCAAACGAGGGAAGATTGGGCCGCCGTATTCGGCCAGGGGGCACACATCCCTAACTAAATTGTGCATGTAAAGAGTTTCATTGCAAAATGTAATAAGCTTCATATTTAAGTGTTTGGAGACCCTGGTGTCATACTGAAGTTGTATTGTAGAAAAACAAACTACTGTCTAGCATGCTTAAATGTGTCTTTTCATTTCTGATCGCTATGCGTCACTTCCATCATAGGATAATTCGCTATAAACAGTTTCAGAAAATCAGCGCCTTCTAAACATGCAGAATGACAGCATGAGCCTTTATTATAGTGTATTATAGTTGTTAGACTATTTACTGTTAAGTGCTGTTTGAGCTATATTAGTACAACAGGTGGCCTAGTTAGTTCTTAAATCGATATTGAAATGCCTACAATTACAGTGTCCATTTTAGGAAGTCGTATTTTTACTTGTTCCTGTTATTATGAATTATGACAATTTCTCAGTGTCACATATTATTTGTTACTACTCGTGAGTCACGCATCATTGAGATTCTGTTTTATATTCTCTATGTGAAAACTTTTTAAAAGGAGTGTTAATTCAACTGACTATAGTGGACTTGTCATCTTCTTAAAATTACTATTTATTTCATATTGACAATTAATCATAAGGTCAAAAATCAAAGAGGATATGAATTTGCATGGACTGTGCTGTTTCTTTTATTTCGTGATATCGTGGCAGTAGAGAGTGTGTGACGTTAACAATGCATTCTATCCTAAATGACAGCGCACAAACTTTTTTGATATTTCCTAAAGGCCAATGTGTCTCAATTTGTTCATTAATATATTTTGACAGTGTATTTTAATGAGAATTATTATAAACATATTACCCATGTACATATGTAACGTTTGGTGAAGTGAGAATAAATAAAAAAGTAACAACACATATAATAGTTAGGTTGCATGTTATGATTAACAAAACTCATCGTTTATCCGAAATGTTCTACTTTGTATTTTTACGTTTGGCAATGAAATGCTTTAGTATACAGTCGATTTATTCCACTTCTGAAGGTGTACAATGTTGGTATTCTCCATTGCATTTGTCCCCAGTGTAACGCATGCCAGTGTAACTGAGGGGTGGCAGACAAGCTCACGTAATGGGAGACAAGGCATTTCCTCACCATGATGCCCACACTCTACTCAAAAATATTCCTATCTTGTGCTTTTTCTCATTCCTGCCAGTTTACGGTTATTATTATTATTATTATTATTGAACACGTATGTAGAGGAAATATGTGTCTCATTTTATGTGTATGAAAGTAAGAATGGTAAAGCTTTAAATGACACTCAGTGTTGATGCTTTGGGTAACAAGACAGGTAAGGAGCAGGGAACTTTAAACGTGTCAGTGACTGCAGGGGATTGTGAAACTGGAAGATGTTCTAAGAATACAGAAACGACAAAAGCTTAGTCTTTCAATAATTCTATTTACATAAATAGTTTACTCTGCTGTGCTGCAGTTTGGAAGACTACTTATTTACCCCCCACTGCAGCCTTTGATAAGATTCATTCATAAGGAAAGGATGTTGCTGACAAAGTCAGGTGTTTTTTTTTTTTTATTTTGAAAGTTTGGCTCCAGATGTGCTTGTCCAGCTGTTCATTCTTGTTAGTACTTGAGTGATCTTTATGTCCACCTCTGGATGAATTCACAAGGTTTCTTTTCAACTTTTTTTATCTCATTAACACATAAATCCTGAGGCTTTCCCTAAATTGCAGAACACACTGCCGATTGCAGTGATTCTGTTTTAAAGACAGTTGTGATTAGATATACAGCACACACTTTTACTTACATTGCTTTTTGGAAAAACAGAATACATATCAGCTACAGAGCTGGGAATCACTGAATAGTAAAAACGTTTAATGAGGAGTGTCTTGCGCATATACTGGTGTAATTACCACATCAGCTTTAGTGAAGCATTTGTTAGCCTCTCTGATATGATCAACATGGGGTAGAATAGATTCTGGATTGTTATAATACGTGCTGCCTTACGCAAAATATGCTTGTCAATTTGTTACAGATTCTAGATGGAACTGATTTAACACAAAGGAATGAGGTACCTCATGTAAATCACTCATAATGTCTCCTAAACGTATTTGTAAACTTACAGACAAGTACTACATAACTTTTATTTATTTATTTTTAATAAATCCTTTTTTTTAAACTTTGGACATGGAGCATACATGAGCCCCAATTATAATGCAATTCAATTTATTTTTGTATAGCCCAAAATCACACAAGTGCCGCAATGGTCTTTAACAGGACTTGCATCTTGACAGCCCCCCAGCCTTGACTCTCTAAGAAGACAAGGAAAAACTCCCAAAAAAACCCTTGTAGGGAAAAAAATGGAAGAAATCCTGGGAAAGGCAGTTCAAAAAGATGTAGGTTGGGCGTGCAGTGGGTGTAAAAAAGAAGGGAGTCAATACAATACACAGAACAGAACAAATCCTTAATACAGTATAAAAAATAAATTATTTACAAGTATGGAGCAGAATTTAATAGTAGATGATATCCCACAGGGCGGCATGGTGGCACAGTGGTAGCACTGTGGCCTTGCAGTTAGGAGACCTGGGTTCGCTTCCCGGGTCCTACCTGCGTGGAGTTTGCATGTTCTCCCTGTGTCTGCGTGGGTTTCCTCCAAGAGTCCAAAGACATGCAGATTAGGTGGACTGGCGATCATAAATTGTCCCTAGTGTGTGTGTGCCCTACAGTGGGCTGGCGCCCTGCCTGGGGTTTGTTTCCTGCCTTAGTTAGGATGTAGCAGGTTGGATAATGAATGGATGGATGATATCCCATAATATGATTTGGATTTGTTTAGAGTCCTGAAGACCTCACGCTGCCTCCCCCATTTGGCCATTCCACAACTGAGTCAGCTCTGGGCCAGCCAATCCGATGAAAAGACCCCTCTACCCCATGATTCCTGCAATCCTCCATAGGGCATGACTTTACCTTAGGCCACATTTGTGTACCGAGAAGAGAAACAGAATAGCTGAGGGTTAGTAACAAATTATAACTATCATGTTACTTATGTTTTAGTGCTAATGACTAACAACAGAGATGCAGTCTGTACAGTTAATCAGCAGCTCTAGTCAGGATATGCTAAATTGAAGTAGTGAGTCTTCAGCCCGAATTTGAAAGCTGAGACCAAAGGGGCATCTCTTATAGTAGCAGGCAGACCATTCCACAGTTTAGGGGCCCTGTAACTAAAAGCTTGGCTTCCCACTGTTATTTTATTAATTCTTGGAATCATTAAAAGACCTGCATTTTGAGATCTTAATGTGTGTTCTGGTTTGTAAGTCATGATAAGTTCAGACAAGTAAGCCAGACCTTGGCCATTTAATGCTTTATATGTTAAAAGGAGGATTTTGAAATCTGCCCTAAACTTAACCAGGAGCCGGTGTAAGGATTTCAGAACTGGAATGATATGTTCATATTTTCTTATTCTAGTAATAATTCTTGCAGCAGCATTTTGGATTAACTGGAGGCTATATAAAGAACAGTTTGAACATCCAGTGAACACCGCATTGCAGAAGTCAATCCTACTAGAAAAAAATACATGAATTAATTTCTCAGAATCCTACTTATTTAGAAAACACCTTAATTTCCCAACATTTTTAAGATGGAAGAAACATGATTTGGAAAACTTTTGTAATGTGCAAATTTAAATGACATGCTAGAGTCAAAGAGAACTCCTACATTGCAGGCAGATTCAGTAAAATTAATGGTGATTCCAACGGAGTTAAATGATGACAAAATATTGTTGTGATCAGTGTCATTCCCTCCAACAATTAACATCTCTGTTTTATCAGTGTTTAAAGACAGGTAGTTCTCATCCATCCACTAATTCACCAACACAACTAATTAAAGACAACATTGGAGAAACTTCATTTGATCTAAATAAAAGGTATAACTGGGTGTCATCTGCATACGATTGAAAATTAACATTATGTTTCCTAATGAGAGATCCCAGTGGAAGCATGTAAAGTGAAAACAGTAAAGGTCCCAGTACTGAGCCCTGCGGGACACCATATCTCACTTCTGTGTATAATGATGGAGTACTGTCAGCACATTTCTGTACATATTGGAATCGATTTGATAAATAAGAACTAAACCAAGCGAGCACTGTGCCTGTAAGGCCAACATTATTTTCTAGCCTGTGCAGTAAAATAGAATGGTCAATGGTGTCAAATGGTGTGCTTAAGTCTAGTATAATTACAGTGGAGTTTCCTTCATCAGAAGAAATAAGTGTTAGTGTCGTATCTGTTCTATGACCAGTGCGGAAACCAGACTGGAATTTCTCAAATAAATTGTAATGCGTAAGGTGTGACTGAAGCTGATTGGCAACTACTTTTTCTAGTATTTTAGAGAGAAAGGGTAAATTTGAAATAGGTCTATAATTATTAAGTATGTGTGGGTCTAGGTCTGACTTTTTAAGTAATGGTTTAATGACTGACACTTTTAGTGCATCAGGTACTGTGCCATGCAATAATGAACTATGGATAATGTTTAGAATAGGTGCTGCAAGAACATCCATTCCACTTTTTACTAGTTTTGTTGGCACTGGATCTAGGGAACAACTAGTGGGTTAAGACTTCCTGCTCAGTTACAGGATTAAAATTACTAAAGTGCTAAATGCAATGTGAGACAGGGTCTGCTAAACTAGTATACGGTTTGTACTGTGATGCTGATATCTGGGATCTTATAATTTTAATTTTCTCATTGAAGAAGTTCATAAAGTCTGTACTGCGAATATCTGTTGGTATTTTGCACTGTAGATCTGAATTTCCATTTGTTAATTTAGCCACTGTTCTAAATAGTACCTGAGGATTTTTATTATTGCTATCTATTATTGTAGAATAGTATTCTGAGTGAGCTTTAAAGAGAGCTTTTTTATATTTTTTAACACTCTCTGTCCATGCAATTTGAAAGACATGTAGCTTTGTTGTTCTCCATCTACGCTCCAGTTTTTGACACTCTTAAGAGCTCGAGTGTTTTCATTAATCCAATTAGGATTGGAACTCGCATCAGCACACTTTACTGATGCAGCAGGGCCAACTACTTTTATGCTTTGAGCCAAAGAAGTTCAGCCAATGAGTGACTGACCAAATCGGCTGCTGACTCTGCAGATATCAATGACATCATTACGCTAGCGTTCCTCAAAATCACGTGACGGGCGCATTTGAAAGAAGCCTCGAAGGGGTGCTTTGAGCACCAGCGCTTTTTAAACTCGACACAGTGTCGAAATGTCAGTATCGAGCAGTCCATCACGATTACACGGCGTGGAGGCAGCTTGAGATGGTTCATCTCCGTCTTTAATTAGAACCAATTTTGACTTAGGAGTGGCTGGTACAGGTGGTGGACCTGTACCAGTGGATTTCTCCATGGATGCAGGTTAGACTGGTCTTATGTTTTAACCACTGTCGCTGTAGCACAAACCGCCGGGCAACAATGAAAATGTTGCTGCCAGAATCAAATAACGCTTCGGTTTTATGTTTGCTTACAATTATCACCCCTATATGCGGGGGTAGCAGCTAGCTGAGAGAGCATAGTAAGCCCCCTTCGCTTTCCCCATAGGGTCCAACCCAATCCTGTGTGCTCTTCCAAAACACTCCCCATGTTTTTTTATTCTGCCCTGTGATGTGTTTTGGGAGCGGAGCCTATACCTAGTCTTTCCGAATCCCAGTACACACCACCCGCTCAGAAACACGGCCATGGTACTTTCCCACCTGGTTAGGCTTTAGGTCCTGTCCCCTTCTCTTCTGGGATCCCTGTATCCTGCCGGCTCCACCACTGTCACAAACTTGACCAAGAGCCCTAGCAAGGTTAGGGGTAATCACCCATATATTATTTCCTTACTGCAAAATTTGCAAAATGATTGCACTAATGTGAATGATTCAGAGTCCAAAATAGAACTGAAGGGATAGGGGAAAAATGGCAGCTTTTAAAGGCAAACATAGGAAATTACATCAGGGGGGTCAAAACTGGAAGGGTCTTCCTCCATAGGCTTGAGCCCAGAAATGACATTAGAGGGCCCGGACCTGGAAGGGTCTTCATCCATAGCCTCGGAACCGGAATTGACATCAAAGGGGTTGGAAGCAGGCTTGATGTCATCAGGACCAGGCGGGATTACCCGTGAACGGTCTGTAGAAAAGCGAGAAAAGGAGTCACTTCACTCTGCTAAGTCCCAGTCTGGCACGGAATTATCCTCATTCAAGCCTTTTAGCTGCCGCCCATGCAATGCAGACTTTTGTTGATTTATAAACCTTGTTAATAAAAGGTACAGATTCCTTTAAATTTCTGGTGTCCCAGTTAGAAAGTGAAACAGAGATCCCTCACTCAGCCTACATTAATTTGGCATCTCCGTTGCAGGCATCTTGTTGATTGATTTAATAATTACCACTATTGTGGAAGGCAAAACCATTAACTGAGTGATTAACCTCCCTTTCCTCAAGTTCTCTAATTGCATGTTTTTTTTTTTGTGGTACAACTTTGATCTAAAGATGTTGCATAGAGATTCTGAAATATTGCATAGACTGTGCTTACCTGGAAAGAGCACTTACCTTACCAATACTATTGAAAGAGTCTAAAGCAAAATTTTAACTTTGGCTCTCTCTCAATTTTAGGATAAAAAAATCTGGGTAAACTATTCCTTTAAATAAAAGTTAAAGATTTTATACCTTGTCACAGCATTAGCAAATAATAAGAACAGATTTTTTTTGTAATCCAAATCTTTTGACGTTGCTTTGTAAATCTTTCCCACAGTAGAAAAACAACCATCACACACCAATGGGAAAAATACGCTGAAAGACAGAAACAAAGAACATGTGAGAATTAGTTTGTGCTTCATATATATTTTGATTACTTGCAAAATAAAAAAGAAAAGAAATAAATACACAGTTTGACTTTTCTATTCAATGACACACACTTTCACTGCATACCATGGGACACACTCAATAGTGTACAGATCAACAAATACTGCAAATACACATATTGAAGCAAAATCATATAGTGATGCTTACAATTTGCACCTAAATAAAACAATTTTTTTTTATCTTATTTAGTGAACAATATTGCTTGCTTTTATTAAAGAAATCTCTGTCATGGACAAATTTTATTTCTTGTTTCAATCAGAGCCTCTCATGCTCAGGCATGGGGTCCCATGATAGGGCTGCAACTAATGATTATTTTGGTAGTCGACTAATCGTTCAATTTTTTTTCCCCAATTAGTCACGATTATTTCATGCCTGACTAATTTGATGCCTGCGACCTGTGGTTGCACATCCTGTTCTGAGTTCTAGTGCATGTCTTATCTGCTCACGTCTGTCCACCTGTAAATGTCACCCTGATGTCTCTGCATTAATACAATTAAAATTAAAAATAATCAAATTAAAACAACAACCAGTGAAACATATGAATTTGAAAATCAGATGTTTTATATTAGTGTGACCATCACAATAAAAAAAGAAACACATTAAACAATACAAATGTAATTGCACGTGGTCTTTAAACAAAAAAAGTGCATTTAACTTAACCAAAAATGGCCACTGGTATATCTTAAAGTCCAAAAGTTTAAATAAAGCTTCAATACAAATAAAATAAAACAATAATGTATAGTTTATAAAAGATTCAGTTCATATATTCCTGATTGCAGTGCAGGAATGTGAGCATTTCGACATGCACTGGTGTGAGGCTGGCTCTCTTCTTTGAGACAATGTTCTCAGCTGCTGAGAAGACGCCCAAATGGAGTAGAGGTAGCAGTAATACACAAGAATGATTTTACAGACAGAGAAAGATGTTTTAATCATCACACTCTGAAGGAAAAGTGTTGTAGTTTATCACATCATCTACATACAGTCCCGATCAAAAGTTTAAGACCACTTGAAAAATGGCAAAAAATCATATTTTGCATGGTTGGATCTTAACAAGGTTCCAAGTAGAGCTTCAACATGCAACAAGAAGAAATGGGAGTGAGACAAAACATTTTTTGAGCATGCAATTTAATGAAAACAACGATTAAACTGAAACAGGCTGTTTTACAGCTGATCAAAAGTTTAGGACCACACCTCCAAAAAAACCTGTAAACCCCCCCAAAACAGAAATCAAACTTCCAAACATGAACTCAGTACTGAGTAGCTCCACTGTTATTGTTGATCACTTAAAAAATTTGTTGCGGCATGTTTGATGTAAGCGTTTCCATGAGGTGAGTGGGAACATTTCTCCAAGTGGTGAAAGACGGCCGCACGAAGGGCATCTACTGTCTGGAACTGTTGTCCATTTTTGTAAACTTCCCTTGCCATCCATCCCCAAAGGTTCTCATTTGGATTTAGATCAGGGGAACAAGCAAGATGGGCCAAAAGAGTGATATTATTCTCCTGGAAGAAGTCCCTTGTCCTGCGGGCACTGTGTACTGTAGCGTTGTCCTGTTGAAAAACCCAGTCGTTACCACACAGACAAGGGCCCTCAGTCATGAGGTCTTAAACTTTTGATCGGGACTGTATATAATTCACTAAGGCAAGACACCCATGGAAAGCAGGCCGGAAGGGGCGTGGATTCACTAAGCCGCTGACAAGTAAGACACCTATGGCGCACGCTGGGAGGAGCCACGCCCACCAACTCCAAGACCATTGGATACGATGACAACTCGCAGAGATACGCCCACCAACTCGGCCGCGACGACACAAAGAACGGCGTCATTTATATTCGTCTGTCATAGAGGCCTCATGTACCTCCGAGCCACCTTGACTGTTCATAGAGGCATGTTTCTCGTGGAGGTGAATCGCCATATGCAGCGTGTAAAACGGTTTGCGAGGGGTATCCCATGGGATCCTTAGAACAATCCTTTACAACTGAGGTTAAAACACAATGAAGTAAGCAGTCTTTAAAAACCGAGTTTTTGGTTACGACGCACGGCCGCGTGCACCATAGCAAACTGTTTTACACGCTACATACAGCAATTCGCATCCGCGACAAACATGCGTCTTCTTCACTCACGGACAATTATATGTTGCTCTCTCCAGAGTTCCATCTTTTCATTCACTTTCTGTTGTATCCTCAAACCCTCCCTTTTTAGACAACTGTGTCTTTCCAGAAGTGTTCAACCATCAATAAATAATTATGCGGCGTTTGTTATGCCGTGGGTTCACTATTGTGTTGTGTTTTGCTCTCTCCAGAGTTCCATCTTTTCATTCACTTACTGTTGTATTCTCACACCAACCCATTTTAGACAACTGTGTCTTTCCAGAAGTGTTTAGCATTCAATAAATAATTATGCATGAGATTGAGCGCGTGTCTACACGGCGCAGAGAGACGTGGGTAAGCCGTTGAACCCCATTCGGGCTGCAAACCGTGGAATTCCCACTAAGTGCAACTCATACGCTCTCACTGGTTGCGTCCCTACCCTTTGTGCACACCCCCCTCCCACCTCGCTACTGCCATGGTCGGGTGTCTTGGTGGATTATATTTAGAAAAGCAGCCAACGACTCAAGTGACAAGTTGGAAGTGGGCACATGAGCGGGCAGTGCATACTGAACGAGAATTCAGGAGACTAGCATGATGGAGGGAGCTGAATGGACATCCTTCTCCTCTCCTCCCGTTCCACACTCCGCACCGTGCACCCCCATCTGCCGTCTGGCAAGAGAAGGTGCGATTGCGGTCCGCCAGTTTTCAGTCACGGACAATTGTGTGTTGGTTCGTTCCGTGTATTGTTACAATGTTGCTTTTCTTGCTGATTTATTACATTACCGATTTTTCAAATGTAAATTTTCTCTCTGTGCTTAAAAATCATTAAAAACCGGCCTGATTATGCGGCGTAAGGTACACCGCGGGTTGGCTAGTGTACTATATTATGCCAAAATAAAAAAATAACGGACTAAAATATGTAACAAGCTAATTACTGATATTCTCCAAAACACAAGTTACATAACGTTAGTTAGAGATGGTTTACTATTCATATGAACTTAAATATTATACGAAAAAAGAAGAAAAAAAAAAAAAACTAGGACGGCTCAGCTGAATTCACTCATTTACTATAGCTCCAAATACGTTAGCAAACAAAACTGAAGTTATATTCACTTAACCCTTAAACTGCCGCAACTGGCTAGAGTCGGTTCCCAGTGCAATTTGGAAGTATGCCGAAGCCGAGTATATGTGGCGACATACATTTGGCCACATATATTCATTGAACTCTGCAACTGGCTAAAGTTATTTCGCAGTACAATATGCCAGCACGCCGGAGCGGAGTATATTTGGCGATGTATATTCATTGAATGCTGCAGCTGGCTGTAGTCGTGTCTCAGTGCAATATGCCAGCATGCAGGGGGCGAGTATATTCGTCGATGTACATTCATCTGGCTATATTTGCTTCACAGAGCAATTTTGCAGCACACCAGAGCTGATCAGTCAGTGCCGTACATTCGTTGAGCAGCCAGCTTATGAGCACTGCTGGCCCCAGCAGAACTGCAGCACCACTGTCTCTGGGATTCTGGCACTGCACTACACGAGTCTGCAATCATCAGCATTTACCTCTGTGTGTTTGCGTGCAGCCAGTTCAAGCACAGTTGGCTCAGTGATTTACTGAATTTCATCAATGGCTTCAGTTGCACCTTGAACATAATAGATTGTTGCAGTAGTTTTTTTTTTTTAATATTTTTTACAGTTCATTTGCAGTGTGTAAAATGATCAGTGTTGCAGTAATTGTGATGCTCTTTGCAAGAAAAAAAAATGTGTTCCATTAAAATTTCACATTTTCTTTGTGAATTGTGACGTTTACTTAAAAAGTACAGCTAAAAAGTATCTGGCGTCCAGGGGTGCATTAACCCCCAAGTATGTGTCGGTTTAAGGGTTAACTGTCATTGTCGAAACCGTGATATACACATTATAGTACAAAAGTCAATGTTGACACGTGACACTAACTTTACTCGCAAAAACTTAACTCTCAAGAGATGGCGGCATCACAGCTCCAGGATTCTTGCATTTCAGATGCTCATGCATCGCGGTGATGCTGCCATGAAAAGAAAGCTCTGCTTTGCATAATCTGCATTAACTTTTTTTTCTTTTTTGGTGACGTGCTTCTTAAAGTTTGTCTCAAATTTTTTCCATCTCCTTCCCCCTCCTCTATCTGACTCGCCATTGCAACCACATTTATTTTCCTCTACATTGTTCTTCTCCTCAGACGTTCTTCTTCATTAGTATGACTGTGTACAGTCTTGACAAACAATAACAAACAATACTGCCAGACCTTCATGTAGTGCACTGCAGTTACAAAAAGCAATGTGGCTCTTTGTGACTGGAGCCTCTATTGGAGAATCTGTATATGACGCGTCGACAATAAAAAATCCACGTCGATGATTTTTTGTAGTCAATGTCGTCGATTACGTCGACTAATTGTTGCAGCCCAATCCCATGGTGGCTTCAGGATTAATTTCCAACCATTTTTTTACAATAAGTGGATAATGTATCTGTAAATTAGGTAATTTAAGATAAGATAAAGCTGTTTTTTTAAATCTTACTTTTCTTATTCTAGAAGGACAAAACCACAGTAGTGTAAAATTTACTTTTAAAGGAATTAGTAGTATTTTCCCTATAGTTTTACATTTTCAACCTTTCTTTAATATTTTCCTATTAATTTGTATTTTTATATGGAGGAGTTCCCCTTTACTTGTATCCTAATAATGACAATTAATGGCAACTAAAGTGGAGTTCCAATTAAAAGCACAGGTTGGCTGGAACAAAAATTATGAGCACCAGTACTTAAGTTGAGTACCACTAGTTCAGATGAACTGGTGCATGCAATAGAGAAATAAGTAAAAAAAAATAGCTTGTGTTACAAAGTTACAGTAAGTGAACTCTTCAGGAGACAAACATGGCTAAAATAATTAACCAATCATTGAGACATTAGTCTCAATAGTGTAGGAAGCTGTATACTATGCAAAGAAAATCATCAAATTGAATTTAATCTGGTGCTGTTAGTGCAGTACAGTCAGAAGCAAGGCAGCATGTTGGAAGAAATTCTTCTTCCAGTATGATAGATAGATAGATAGATACTTTATTAATCCCAAGGGGATTTTATGAGTAAACCACTTTATTTAAACAATAAAACAAAAAAAAAAAAATTTGAAAGTAAATGGGAACTATGATTTCGTGTTTGTATATTGTGTACATACATAACACATAATTAGTTTTTGCCAACATAAAAAGGCAATCTGCAGTAGTGTTTGGTTTCCTAGCATAATCAGAGCAATTTACTGCACTCATATTCAATAAAGGCAGCTGGTTAGAATTAAACTATTTTTGTAGCTGTAACCAGTGACATTCCTTTAATGCATAGCAGGGTGTTGTCTTTTCACTCTCAAAACCACCGCAGAGCATATTGAAACTGCCATGAAGCACCTATCCAGTGTCACTGCATTTCACAGGGAAACCCCAACAGTGGAGCTAGCTGCTACATGGGGGAACCCAACCCTTAACCATGTGTCCTAACTTCATGGCACTAAATGGAAGACAACCTGTACCTCCTGGGGCAGAATGAATAAACCTGTCTGAAATTTGCACATTTGCTGTTCATATCCACTCAGCAGTGTAAAAATATTTAGATGGAACATAGGTAGCATTATGCTGGTGCTCAAAAAGTTTCAGATTTTGTTTTGGATATTGGAATTTCAGATTAAGGATGCTCAATCTGTATATTCTTAATGCTTATCAGTCTGGAAAGTGTTATAACAAAACAGCTAAAATATTTATGAATTTACCAGTTTATCAATCAGAACTTAATGTGGAATCCTTCAAAAACTTTCCTCAGAGGATCAAGAACACATCCTAAAAGTTTCAGATCAATCTTGCTAAAGGTAATGGTCACACAATACATACAAAATGTAAGTGAAATTGAATATCAGTGGCATTGCATAAAGCAAAAAGGAAAAAAAGATGTTGATGATATCATGTGACCAGCAGGGCAAGAAGGCCTATTTCAATTGATCTTGAAATTCCCTTTTCTTCTAATCCCACAATATAACATTTCCCATCTCTTTCAAAGTTGTCATTTGTATAATCATACTTTGTATATCAAAGTACAGTAATCCCTCCTCGATTGCGGGGGTTGCGTTCCAGAACCCCCCGCGATAGGTGAAAATCCGCAAAGTAGAAACCATATGTTTGTATGGTTATTTTTATATATTTTAAGCCCTTACAAACTGTCCCACACTGTTAACATTATTAGAGCCCTCTAGACATGAAATAACACCCTTTAGTCAAAAGTTTAAACTGTGCTCCATGACAAGACAGAGATGACAGTTCTTTCTCACAATTAAAAGAATGCAAACATATCTTCCTCTTCAAATAATGCGTGTCAGGAGCAGAGAATGTCAGAGAGAGAGAGAGAGAGAGCGAGAAAAAGCAAACAATCAAAACATCAATACGTGCTTTTGGGCTTTTAAGTATGCCGAAGCACCGCAATAAAGCGGCATTTTTTAGAGGAGCGTCCGTATCCTCTAGGCAATCAGCCTCTATGCAAACAGCCCCTCTGCTCACACCCTCTCCGTCAGGCAGAGAGAGTGAGAGAGACAGAGAAAAGCAAACAATCAAGCAACGCGCAGGAAGCATATCGTATATCATTGAGGAGCTTTATTTAATACGTAATACATGCTCTGATTGGGTAGCTTCTAAGCCATCCGCCAATAGATTCCCTTGTATGAAATCAACTGGGCAAACAAACTGAGGAAGCATGTACCATAAATTAAAAGACCCATTGTCTGTAGAAATCTGTGAACCAGCGAAAAATCTGTGATATATATCTATAGACATGCTTACATTTAAAAATTTAAAATCCGCGATGGAGTGAAGCCACGAAAGTCGAAGTGCGATATAGCAAGGGATCACTGTATAATTTATTTCTTCCTAATCATAGCATATATTAATTGGCCACATGAACTTGTGTTCTAAAGTGAAGGATAATTTAAACATTTATAAAAATAACTATACTCTTGCCTTTTATAATTGATGTAAAGGGTACAGGAACATTAATATGAAAAGCTTTACTAAATACATCAATTTTTCAAGCCAAAAATGTTAAAGAGTATTGATCTGTGTCATGAGATTACATAGCATATCAATGTTATTTTAATAAGGAAAAAAGCAAAACATTATAGAGACATTACAGAATTTTTTATGAAGACGGACTGTGCATTTTACTCTGTCATTCATCCTCCTCCGTGGTGATCTTTCACTCTCAGGTCATGGATTGACCTTGGAAAGTCATCACCAAGTGCCGTTATTGACTGTTGATGCCCAGATGTGAATTACTGTCTCTGTTCTTGTCATTATATATATATATATATATATATATATATATATATATATATACATATACATATATACACATATACACACTCACTAATAAAAGGCAAAGCCCTCACTCACTCACTCACTGACTGACTCATTATATATATATATATATATATTTATATATATATATATATATATATATATATAGAAAAGCCAAGCAAAATGACACCTTTTATTGGCTAACTAAAAGATTACAATATGCAAGCTTTCGAGGCAACTTCTTGGGGCAAGATGTTCTTGCCTGAAGAAGGGGCCTGAGTTGCCTCAAAGCTTGCATATTGTAATCTTTTAGTTAGCCAATAAAAGGTGTCATTTTGCTTGGCTTTTTCTACATTCATAATGGCTAACACGGTACAACAACCTAGTACTACTATATATATATATATATATATATATATATATATATATATATATATATATATATATATATATATATATATATATATATATATATATATATATATATATATATATATACCAGCAACACTCATGACAATGACAAAACAATTACATTGTCAATCATGTTACGTTATTATTAAAATGTTTCCTTTTCTTTTACTTCTCCGCTGCCAATCGCAGGTATTTTGCTATATATATATATATATATAATATAAATAGATAGATATGACAACAACACTCATATCAATGACAAAACAATTACATTAACAATCATCTTACGTTATTTTTAAAATGTTTGCTTTTCTTTTTCATAACTTCTTTAACACACTACTTCTCCGCTGCGAAGCTCGGGTATTCTGCTAGTATATATATATACTGCTCAAAAGAATTTGAGGAACACTTTTTAATCAGAGTATAGCAATGAAACTTATGGGATATTAATCTGGTCAGTTAAGTAGCAGAGGGCGTTGTTAATCAGTTTCAGCTGCTGTGGTGTTAATGAAATTAACAACAGATGCACTAGAGGGGCAACAATGAGATGACCCCCAAAACAGGAATGGTTTAACAGGTGGAGGCCACTGACATTTTTCCCTCCTCATCTTTTCTGACTGTTTCTTCACTAGTTTTGCATTTGGCTACAGTCAGTGTCACTACTGGTAGCATGAGGTGATACCTGGACCCTACAGAGGTTGCACAGGTAGTCCAACTTCTCCAGGATGGCACATCAATACGTGTCATTGTCAGAAGGTTTGCTGTGTCTCCCTGCACAGTCTCAAGGGCATGGAGGAGATTCTAGGAGACAAGCAGTTACTCTAGGAGAGCTGGAGAGGGCCCTAGAAGGTCCATAACCCATCAGCAGGACCAGTACCTGCTCCTTTGGGCAAGGCGGAACAGGATGAGCACTGCCAGAGCCCTACAAAATGACCTCCAGCAGGCCACTGGTGTGAATGTCTCTGACCAAACAACCAGAAAGACTTCATGAGGGTGACCCAAGGGCCCAATGTCCTCTAATGGGCCCTGAGCTCACTGCCCAGCAGCATGCAGCTTGATTGGCATTCGCCATAGAATACCAGAATTGGCAGATGCACCACTGGTGCCCTGTGCTTTTTACAGATGAGAGCAGGTTCACCCTGAGCACGTGACAGAAGTGAAAGGGTCTGGAGAAGCCATGGAGAACATTATGCTGCCTGTAACATCATTCAGCATGAGCAGTTTGGTGGTGGGTTAATGATTGTCTGGGGAGGCATATCCATGGAGGGTCACACAGACCGCTACAGGCTTGACAAAGGCACCTTGGCTGCCATTAGGTATCAGGATGAAATCCTTGGACCCATTGTCAGACCCTATGCTGGTACAGTGGCTCCTGGTGCACGACAATTCCTGGCCTCATGTGGTGAGAGTATGCAGGCAGTTCCTGGAGGATGAAGGAATTGATACCATTGACTGGCCACCACACTTTCCTGACCTAAATGCAATAGAACACCTCTGGGACATTATGTTTTGGTCCATCCAATGCCACCAGGTTGCACCTCAGACTGTCCAGGAGCTCAGTGATGCCCTGGTCCAGATCTGGGAGGAGATCCCCACAACACCATCTGTCATCTCATTAGAAGCATGCACCGATGTTGTCAGGCATGTATACAAGAACACAGGGGCCATACAAAGTGCTGCGTACAATTTTGAGTTGCTGCAATTCAATTTTGGCAAAATGGACTAGCCTGCCACATAATTTTTTCACTCTGATTTTTGGGGCGTCTTTGAATTCAGGGCTCTGTAGGTTGATCATTTTCGTTTCCATCAAACGATGTGACATCCTTTCGTTCCTAACACATTACCCAGTCTATATCAGTACAGATATCCAGGAGGATTTCTTTTTCCCATTGAGATCAGATGTGTTTTCAAAGTGTTCCTTTAATTTTTTTGAGCAGTTTATATATATATATATATATATATATATATATATATATATATATATATATATATATATAGTGGGTATGGAAAGTATTCAGACCCCCCTTCAATTTTTCACTCTTATATTGCAGCCATTTGCTAAAATCATTTAAATTATTTTTTTCCCTCATGAATGTACACACAGCACCCCATATTGACAGATAAAAAAAAAGAATTTTTGAAATTGTTGCAGATTTATTAAAAAAACTGAAATATCACATGGTCCTAAGTATTCAGACCCTTTGCTCAGTATTTAGTAGAAGCACCCTTTTGAGCTAATACAGCCATGACTCTTCTTGGGAAAGATGCAACAAGTTTTTCAAACCTGGATTTGGGGATCTTCTGCCATTCCTCCTTGCAGATCCTCTCCAGTTCTGTCAGGTTGGATGGTAAACGTTGGTGGACAGCCATTTTTAGGTCTCTCCAAGGTGCTCAATTGGGGTTAAGTCAGGGCTCTGGCTGGGCCATTCAAGAACAGTCACAGAGTTGTTGTAAAGCCACTCCTTCGTTATTTTAGCTGTGTGCTTAGGGTCATTGTCTTGTTGGAAGGTAAACCTTCGGCCCAGTCTAAGGTCCTTAGCACTCTGGAGAAGGTTTTTGTCCAGGATATCCCTGTACTTGGCCGCCTTCATTTTTCCCTTGATTGCAACCAGTCGTCCTGTCCCTGCAGCATGATGCTGCCACTGCCATGCTTCACTGTGGGGACTGTATTGGACAAGTGATGAGCAGTGCCTGGTTGTCTCCACACATACCGCTTAGAATTAAGGCCAAAAAGTTCTATCTTGGAGTTTGCTAAAAGACACCTGAAGGACTCTAAGATGGTGAGAAATAAGATTCTCTGGTCTGATGAGACAAAGATAGAAATTTCAAAAGGGTGCTTCTACTAAATACTGAGAAAAGGGTCTGAATACTTAGCACCATGTGATATTTCAGTTTTTCTTTTTTATTTAATCTGCAACAATTTCAAAAATTCTTATTTTTGTCTGTCAATATAGGGTGCTGTGTGTACATTATTGAGGAAAAAAATTAATTTAAATGATTTTAAAAAATGGCTGCAATATAACAAAGAGTGAAAAATTGAAGGGGGTCTGAATACTTTTCCTGGAAGACAAAGGGTCATAAAAACACAAACCAAAGAATATATCTAAGACAAATTCCTTTTCATTGCAAAAAGAAAACCCAAAATCTTACAAAATGGAGATAAATGCTCAAAATGGAAAAGAAGTAGTAGGATGGTAATGCCAAACAATGCCAAATGGCAAAATATAAGCAAACCAAACAATGTGAATCATATCAAAACTATCTTAACTCATTTAAGTCGTATACACGGTAACTTACTACAATAAAAAAACTGTCTTACCAAACACAGATTTCAACACACATATCTAATCCAACATACTAAATTACACTTCAAATACTACTGAAAAGGTATGACACTAGCTTGATTACTGCTTAACAATGGAATCCCTGAAGCCTAGGAAAGGCTGTATTATACAGTGTACTGTGAAGAGATAGAAGAGAGGGTTGAACTGATTTGTTTTATAAGACTTTATTTGTCTTTAACACTATCCCAGTGTCTGCGTGGGTTTCCTCCGGTTTCCTCCCACAGTCCAAAGACATGCAGGTTAGGTGCATTGGCGATCCTAAATTGTCCCTAGTGTGTGCGTGTGTGCTTGTGCACCCTGCCCGGGGTTTGTTTCCTGCCTTGCGCCCTGTGTTGGCTGGGATTGGCTCCAGCAGACCCCCGTGACCCTGTAGTTAGGATATAGTGGGTTGGATAATGGATGGATGGACTAGAATCCCTGAAGCCTACAAAAAAACTCTTAATCCCAGGCCACCTTAAATTCCTTCGCACCTCTCCATCATGGTCTTTTCTTCTGTAAATGTGTCCATCAGAATAAGCAGCAAGCAGCCTGCTATCCCCCTCTCCCACCCCCACCCCCCCCACTTTGACACAGAACACACATGGAATGCATGTGTTGAAAATAATGATATACTGTTTTATTTACCCTATACAATTCCAGGCACCTCACACGCAGATAAGGAGCCTTGAACTACGAGAACTTTTTGCCCGAGTTGAGCTCCATCGAGGGTGGAAGAATGGGATAGCAGGCTGCTTGCTGCATGTGTTGATCAACACATTTACAAAAGAAAAGATGCTGATGGAGAGGAGCGAAGGAATTTAAAGTGCCCGTGGATTAAGAGTTTTTTGTAGGCTTCAGGGATTATTGTCCATCCATCCATTATCCAACCCACTATATCCTCACTACAGGGTCACAGGGGTCTGCTGGAGCCAATCTCAGCCAACACAGGGCGCAAGGCAGGAAACAAACCCCGGGCAGGGTGCACAAGCACACACACTCACACACACACACACACACACACACACATCCCAAGCACACACTAGGTACAATTTAGGATCGCCAATAACCTGCATGTCTTTGGACTGTGGGAGGAAACCGGAGCACCCGGAGGAAACCCACGCAGAAACTGGGATAGTGTTCAAGACAAATGAAGTCTTATAAAACAAATCAGTTCAACCCTCTTTTCTATCTCTTCACAGTGCAATGTACAATACAGATTCTCCAATATGGTTTTTCTAACTTAGTGGAACATGGCATTTCTTTTCCACTTACTTTAAATGACTATTGTGGTACCATCCAGATGGCTCAATTTTTCCTCCACTTTGGTGTTACACAATTTAATGAAGAAAAGTGCATATACTTGTGACAGAGTCTAGCTTTTGGTGTTACTTTAAGAATAAGTATTTCAGGTACTAAATATTGCTATTTATGTCCCTCCTTTCTAAGTCCTATTTACTGGTCCCTGTTTACTATAATTTTTAGACAGAGCAACTTCTCTCCTCTAAAGGGTAGTTGCTTATGTTTACACTCAACAACGCATGCAAAATACAAAGCAGTAATAGTTGACAGCTCGTAAGTGTTCTGGATATTAAGGTTACACATTTTCTTCATAAGCTAGCTCATTCTTGGTTTTATACTTTTTCAAAGTATGCTGAAAATGGAAGAATGTAAATATTAATATTTACCAGCCATTTGTTTCAACTATGCCAGATATCAGCTTCTTTCCTTTAATGTGGACATTATGGTTGACACCTTGGAGAAAAAATATAAATGGTTATAAATCTACAAAAGTTACATAAATATTAGAAAACACAAAACATTAAACTGACATACACTTTTTTTAGCCTTTCTAAATGAATTATGTTCTTGGCAAAACCTGTGTTCTAAAAAATTAAATACAGGGGGTCCTTGGGTTACAAAATCTCGACATACAACATTTCGAGTTTACAATGCTCACTCCCATAAAAACTTTGAGACGTGATAAGAAATAAAGGTAAGGATTTTTTTTTTACACTCATTTTTTCCGTTCCTACAGTACAGTGTACAGTACAGTATATTTATCTCCTTTTTCTTTTTCTGTGGTTTAGTTGTGTTTTTATGTTCTAGATTATGATTTGGCAAATGTGTTAAGATAGGTAAGTGACTTAGGCTAGGGTGTGTTTCGACTTACATGAAAATTCGGGTTACATCACTGTTGTAGGAATGGAACTATGTCATAACCCGAGGACCCCCTGTACCGTAATTACTGATTTACCATAATACAGTCTTATTACCATTAACCATTTTAGTGGCATCCTTTACAGGGTCTACAACTCTGATGGCTAGTAGAATTTTCTATGCCGTGGAGTGCTGAGCCAGTAACATCACTTTGAAAGAGGCCCACTGAATCAAAAGAGGCAGGCTTAGTTGTAATCTTGACCCTTTGGAAGTAGTAGTGAAGGACAGAATGAAAACAAAACTGAGTGTTGTGTCTGATACACTATCATTAAGAATTCAAGGTAACAAACTATTCAGCTGAAGTGTGTCAAGAAATACTACTGGGGCTCCTTTATACCAATGGCAATACATATTTTTAAAACCTCACTGTGACTCATCAAATAAGGTGCCAAAGTGGTTCTTCAGATTGATACCATAGAATTAGGGATGTTTACTCACAGTGGCTTCAGGTCTTCATTCCAACCAGTTTCCCAATTAAAAGACAGACTTTGATAATAATGAAACTTGGTTTTTAACTGACTGTTGCAAATGTTAGATGTTTATTCTTCCTTTGGCATTTCTGCCTGCTGCACATCCACAGGTGCCCTTTGGGGTCAGTTGCAGGGACATCAGCTGGAGGCCCCCGTTCACTGATGTTTAGCTCCCTACTCAAGTATATTTCCTGGTGGAGAGACAATGGTGCATTAGGGATGTCTCCCCACCACCCCATGCATCTGAATTTGCAGTGCTTTATACCCCCAAATGTTGTACTTCCTCTATTGAATCAGTCACTATCTAGCTTTCTATGCGTCTTCTCCCAGCTACTCTACAATTTTCTGTAGGTTTGACCCAGTCATGCCAGCACGGTGGACCAGTTAAACTACTGCAACAACTGCTAACAAAGCCTGATCTCTGTGGAGTACACCTCGGCCTTTCTGCCAGCATCTTGGCATTCCAATGACAGCCCTGTGTACTTGAGATGTTTTCCATGGGCTGTCATCATGCCCTCTTCCCAGGGGATGTTAAATTTTATAATTAGTAGCAGAGGTGTCAGAATACCAATATCATTGAAATTTTACAATATTCAATACCATGGCAAAAACAGAAATCCCATTTGAAGGCTTTTTAATAAAGTAGGAAACTCACTGTGCTTTTATTTTCCAGATATGTCCCTCCTTTTTCACATTTGTCCCTACTTTAAAGTTTCTTGTCATTTTAACATAAATCCCTTATTTCAGAACTACTGTTGTTAAACAGTCTTTGTTTTGATTTTTTCAAGTTTCCTTATGTGAGTGATCACATTTTGTTATTGCGTATACCTGTGTACACGGCTATCAGTGCTTGTACTCAAAACAAATTGTAACTGAGGCAGCTATTATGCAGGAATTAAACATTGCTAAAATGTACTTATAGGTTTTAATAATTGTAATCTTTAATTGCACTACAGCATTTTTGTCGCTTTTAAAATATAAATTTAATATATTTATGCAGGTGTTTTATCTCATCGCTGTACCAGCTAGACATTCATAAATCTTGGTGTAATTATAAAATATGGATTGCCATTTTAATTATGCAGTACTTCTTTCTTAAAAAAAACTCATATTATACGTCATGCACAAACAACATAGAACAAATCATTTAATAAGCTGCAAATCTTTCAACTGTTCATAAGTTATTTATCAAGAAGATACAAAGCTAAACATGTTTACAAGTAAAATAGACACATTTTGCTAACAAGCCTATTGTTTACTAAGCAGCAATTTCAAATTCTTCATTGTTTCATTTTTTCAGTGGAATAATTAAACTGCTGTAATTAACACAAGCTCACCAATGTTCTGCCCAGAATTTTTTTCCAGCCGGGTGGCATGAAAAAGTACCCGGGTGGGTGGGAATATTTGGTGGTTAGTTAATTATTATTAATTATTTTCCAATGCTCAATATGACTTACTTTTTTAATGTTTGACACTTGTGCCAGAATATTTTTTATTAAATTTAAGAAGTATCCAATTCAGGATCCTGCAACCCTAACAAAAATTTGAAATAACAATTGTTATGACATAAACCAAGAGGCACAAGTATTGTCACTGTCGGGACGAAAAGTGAAAACAATTAAAAAAATTAAGAAATATTTTTCAAAGCCAACTTGCATATGCAGGTGTCTTCAGTTAAATATTTATTTTTGTTTTCTTCCTAAAAAAGGTACAACCCATTTCTTTACAATGTTCCAACAGCTTTTCAAACAACGTTGTATGTGGCAACTCGTTTTTTGCCAACCAATAGAGATCTTAAAGCTCCCACAAAGGCATCTCTCTGTAAGTTATTTAACACAGATGCAGATCTTTCAATTTGACCGATTCCAGTTTGCTCTAGTACACGCTTTCCTAAAAGGTCAGCAGAAGACTCAATGTGCATTTTACTTTTTTCATGATCCAGCAAGCTTTCTTTTCGAATTTTTGTGCATGGCACATTTACCCAAGGTAACTCCCTCCTTTGGGGATGTTTATTTGAATATTTCATGCACAATGAGCACCACATACCATGTTCTTTGACCATTAGCCAATCAAAATCTTTAAACCATTGTTTTTTTATGCCGGATAAGCGGTGCTTAGATTTATCAATTGGCAGTGTGTGTGCTGTAGAGATTTCCCCTGATGGACCAGCCTCTGCAATGACTTGTCTGAAATTGCCACATGAGGAGTTGACGCTGCACCTTCATTAGTTTGTGGCGTCTCTTTTCTGAAATAACTGAGCAGTGTTGTTTTCTGAACACCTTTTTTTTGCTCATGTTGGTAAAATGTTTGGAAAAAATTTAAAGTACCTATGAATAAGACTTTTGAGCGGGAAAGTGAGAGCCTGTTGGATATTCAATGTACACTTGCACTACGGCAGGGCAAGATATGAACAAAAAAAGGAATGGCAGATGGGACACTTTAACAAAACTACGGAAGCGTATTAGGACCACGGTGAAGAAAAAAAAACTGTATGTTGAAAATAAAGTCGACATGTTGACTTTATTCTCGCCGTTTATGTCGAGATTAAAGTCGACATTTCCACTTTATTCTCATAGTTTATTTTGTCATTAAAGTAGAATGTCATAAACTAAACTTCATCTTCAAATCAATGTTTAATTTACTAGATTTTCTCAAACCCCGTCATAAGGTAGTGTAGTGCATTAAATGCTTTGTGTTAAATGTTCCCTGACCGAGTTGTTAATCACTACAAGATTCTTAACCGGACTTTCTATTGCATTGAGGAGAAACTGGGAGGGATCGCTGCACAGAATACATTAACTTCATGATATTCCTGCTCTCTGAACATTTACAATGCTAAGATACATACTTGATATCATTTTCATGATGAAATGCATTAAAGCATGTATTAAACAGGCATGGTAGTGTGGCGGTCGTGCTGCTCCCTCGCAGTAAGGGGTCCCCAGGTGTACGTTCAGTGTAGAGAACTTTATGGCATGTGTGACGAGTCTCCATAAAACTGGATTTATGAATGGGAATCGCACAGGTTTAACTTAAATATTGTGTAAATGTTGGATTCGTGATCTGGTGGTTGGAGACATGAACACAGAATTCAATGGATGTTCTACTGAGCGGGCTTTCTTTATTGCATGCGTGCTGTCTGACGTACCAAAACCCCAGTTCCTCTCCTTCCTTTTTCTCTTTCTCCACATAACCAATCACCACACGATAACACAAAGCATTTCATGCACTACATAATTTATGCTTGGGTTTGAGAAAATCTAGTAAATTAAATATTCATTTTTAGGTGGAGTTTAGTTTAGTTTACAATGTTCTACTTTAACAACAAACTATGAGAATAAAGTCAACATGTCAAGATAAGCTCAGCAGCACTACACAGACTGCACTGATACTGAGAACAGAGACGTCACTTCCTGACACCCTTTTCTGATATCTGATAGGCTGGTTCCACAAGTCTTTTTTTATTTTATTAGTCCTCCTCTCTTCCTCCCCATGGGCTCACCACCTATGGGAGGGGCCAAGGAGGTTGGGTGCAATGTGAGTTGGGTGGTGGCGGGGGGACCTTGGCGGTCTGATCCTCGGCTACAGAAACTGGCTCTTGGGACGTGGAATGTCACCTCTCTGAAGGGGAAGGAGCCTGAGCTAGTGCGCGAGGTCGAGAGGTTCGGCTAGATATAGTCGGACTCACCTCGACGCACAGCTTGGACTCTGGAACCAATCTCCTTGAGAGGGGCTGGACTCTCTACCACTCTGGAGTTGCCCCCGGTGAGAGGCGCCGAGCAGGTGTGGGCATACTTATTGCCCCCCGACTCGGAGCCTGTGCATTGGGGTTTACCCGGTGGGCGAGAGGGTGGCCTCCCTCCGCCGGGTGGGGAAGGGTCCTGACTGTTGTTTGTGCGTATGCGAACAGCAGTTTGGAGTATCCACCCTTTTGGAGTCTCTGGAGGGTTGCTAGAGGGCATACCTTCTGGGGATTCCCTCGTTTTGCTGGGAGACTTCAATGCTCACGTGGGCAATGACAGTGAGACCTGGAAGGGCGTGATTGGGAGGAATGGCCCCGATCTGAACCCGAGCGGTGTTTTGTTATTGGACTTCTGTGCTCGTCACGGATTGTCCATAACGAACACCATGTTCAAGCATAAGGGTGTTCATATGTGCACTTGGCACCAGGACACCCTAGGCCTCAGGTCGATGATCGACTTTGTGGTGGTGTCGTGGACTTGCGGCCATATGTCTTGGACACTTTCGGGTGAAGAGAGGGGCGGAGCTGTCAACTGATCACCACCTGGTGGTGAGTTGGCCGATGGTGGGGAAGATGCGGTCAGACCTGGTAGGCCCAAGCGTGTTGTGAGGGTCTGCTGGGAGCGGCTGGCAGAGTCCCCTGTCAGAAGTAGCTTCAACTCCCACCTCCGGCAGAACTTCAACCCGTCCCGAGGGAGGTGGGGACATTGAGTCGAATGGGCCATGTTCCGTGCCTCTATTGTTGAGGCGGCTGACGGAGCTGTGGCCGCAAGGTGGTGGTGCCTGTCGTGGCGGCAATCCCGAACCCGTTGGTGGACACCGGTGAGGGATGCCGTCAAGCTGAAGAAGGAGTCCTATAGGACTTTTTGTCCTGTGGGTCTCTGGAGGCAGCTGATAGGTACCGGCAGGCCAAGCGGAACGCGGCCGGTTGTTGCTGAGGCAAAACTTCGGGCATGGGAGGAGTTTGGAGAGGCCATGGAGAGCGACTTTGGACGGCCGAGGAGATTCTGGTCCACCGTCCGGCGTCTCAGGAGGGAAGCAGTGCAGTGTCAACACCGTATATAGTGGGGATGGTGCGCTGCTGACCTCGACTTCGGGCGTTGTGGGTGGTGGGAGGAGTACTTCAAGACCTCCTCAATCCCACTAACATGCCTTCCAATGAGGAAGCAGAGCCTGGGGACTCTGAGGTGGGCTCTCCCATCTCTGGGACTGAAGTCACCGAGGTGGTCAAAAACTCCTTGGTGGCAGGGCCCGGGGTGGATGAGATCGCCGAGTTCCTTAAGGCTCTGGATGTTGTAGGACTGTCTTGGTTGACCGTCTCTGCAACATCGCATGGACATCGGGGACAGTGCCTCTGGATTGGCAGACCGGGGTGGTGGTCCCCTCTTTAAAAGGGGACGGAGGGTGTGTTCCAACTATAGAGGGATCACACTCCTCAGCCTCCCTGGAAAAGTCTATTCGGGGTTCTGGAGAGGAGGGTCCGTCGGATAGTGAACCTCGGATTCAGGAGGAACAGTGTGGTTTTCGTCCTGGTCGCGAACAGTGGACCAGCTCTTCACCCTTAGCAGAGTCCTGGAGGGTGCATGGGAGTTTGCCCGACCGGTCTACATGTGTTTTGTGGACTTGGAAAAGGCATTCGACCGTGTCCCTCGGGAATCCTGTGGGGGTGCTCGGGAGTATGGGGTACGGACCCCTGATAAGAGCTGTTGGTCTCTGTACAACCGGTGTCAGAGCTTGGTCCGCATTGCGGCAGTAAGTCGAGCCCGTTTCCAGTGAGAGTTGGACTCCGCCAGGGCTGCCCTTTGTCACCGATTCTGTTCATAACTTTTATGGACAGAATTTCTAGGCGCAACCAGGGTGTTGAAGGGGTCGGTTTGGTGGACTCAGGATTGGGTCACTGCTTTTGCAGATGATGTTGTCCTGTTTGCTTCATCAGGCCGTGATCTTCAGCTCTCTCTGGATCGGTTCGCAGCTGAGTGTGAAGCGGCTGGGGTGAGAATCAGCACCTCCAAATCCGAGCATGGTCCTCAGCCGGAAAAGGGTGGAGTGCCCTCTCAGGGTTGGGGGAGAGATCCTGCCCCAAGTGGAGGAGTTCAAGTATCTCGGGGTCTTGTTCACGAGTGAGGGAAGAATGGAGCGCGAGATCGACAGGCGGATCGGTGCGGCATCCGCAGTGATGCGGCTCTGCATCGGTCTGTCGTGGTGAAAAAGGAGCTGAGCCGTAAGGCAAAGCTCTCAATTTACCAGTCGATCTACCTTCCTACCCTCACCTATGGTCATGAGCTATGGGTAGTGACCGAAAGAACGAGATCGCGAATACAAGCGGCTGAAATGAGTTTCCTCCGCAGGGTGTCTGGGCTTTCCCTTAAAGATAGGGTGAGAAGCTCAGTCATCCGGGAGGGGCTCAGAGTAGAGCCACTGCTCCTCCGCATCGAGAGGAGTCAGATGAGGTGGCTCGGGCATCTGATCAGGATGCCTCCTGGGCGCCTCCCTGGTGAGGTGTTCCGGGCACGTCCAACCGGGAGGAGGCCCCAGGGAAGACCCAGGACACGCTGGAGGGACTATGTCTCCCGGCTGGCCTGGGAACGCCCTGGGATTCTCCCGGAAGAGCTGGAAGAAGTGGCCGGGGAGAGGGAAGTCTGGGCCTCTCTGCTTAAGCTGCTGCCCCCGCGACCCGACCTCGGATAAGCGGAAGAGAATGGATGGATGGATGGATAGTCCTCCTCTCGCTCACCCACCTCCACATAGTCTTTGCTTGTGAAGTGCTGCTCCGCTCCTGCTATTACCATGTACAGCCTCCTCTCGCCTGCCCAGCTCTCCATACTCCTTGCTACTGTAATTAAAATGCACCACTCCTGCTATTACAATGTACACCCACCTCTCGAAAGCTCACCTACCCATACTCTTTGTTTGCGAACTCCGCTCCGCCTCGTCCTCGCTATTAGCTTTAGCACCTCGCAACTTGCGATCCTACCTCTAAAATATTTGCCCACCTGCCTACCCGCCCGCTCGTCCCTTGCCATCTCTGCAGATCATTAGATTTGCGGCTGTCTTCTCACAATGTCATGCGAGATGACAGCCGGGCGCTCAACTAAATTAGCCGGGCGGAGCGCCTGGCTAAAAGATGCTACGGAGAACACTGCTCACTGTCCAAACTCAGATAAATATCGTCAGTTTTAATTAAAGGACAAAATAAAATGGTCTAAATTAAAGTAGCTTTCCTTGCCATTTCTCTAACTGGGCAGGGCGACTTCTATGAATCCTGTTCAGCATTTCTCTAACTGGACAGGGCGACTTCTATGAATCCTGTTCTCCATTTATTTTTTTACACTTTCTTTAATGTAAAGGCCAATATTCCCATCTTCTACTGGAGTACCTGCAACTAAATTATCAGGAGCAGAAAAGATTGTTTTCTGTGATCGGCCAATTTACCGATCACTGATCGAGCCTTTTAGTGAAAAATTGCCTGATCGATCAGAGCATCACTATGCCATTCTTTCCACTGCAGAACACAAAATATCGCCATAGAGTGGTTGTTATGGTTTTTTTTTGGAAAGACCAACTGCCTTCCAAGGTTCACCAGCATTTGTCACACTTTACCCAGTTTGAGCATGAGGTCTCTCTTCCACGCAGGTGCTTGTGACATACTGCCTGGCTTGATGAATGTTGTAAATGTGGGTTTTGTTGCTTCTGCAGTGAGATTCATCACTTCCTTACATTTCTCCAGCTTTTCTAGGACTTGGTTATGGCACTACCTGAAGTGTCAAGGTCTAACCACACATGTAGACGGCATTTCTCTCTCTTTGTGTGATGGATTTGTTCCCAAATCATAGCAGAATATTTGATACATCAGGGGATCCTTGGGATTCCAAACCTTTGGCAGCTTGTGTCAATGTATCCATTTTGTAGGAGGTAATAGGTTATTCTCATGGCCAAGATGGAGAAGATAATCTTCCCCACCACATTTAGCTAGGCAATACTTCTGAACTGGCTGGTGATATAAGAGTTTTGCTGTTTGGGAATTAATACTCCGATAATTGCTACCATTCCAATGGAATTTGCTGCCTCTTTCACATGGTTTTCTCAAGCCCCCATAGTACCTTTAACACTCAGAAACAGTTCTTATAAAAGTTTAAAGGAGAGCTCATTAGGTTAAGAGGATGACACCGACCTTGCCTTCTGTATAATTTCCTCCACCTCCCGCAGTTTAGTTGGGAAAGTTTTAAAAGGTAAGGACGGCAGAGCTGGGTGTGGCACATGTTCTGCTGAGCCAATAGGTATAGCTTAGTTGTTGTCACTGTACTGATTCTTGATATATTGCTCCAGCTCTTCCTTTGTAGTATCCAGTTTCACACTTCTCATCCAACATTTGGCAAGGATACTTAAAGAGATCTATGAAGAAATTAGGTCTTTGCTTCTCCATTTTGTTCCTCTACCTTCTAATCCTCTTCATAACTTGGCAAGTCACTGCTTTAACTCATCTATAGCACTTTCAAGCCTACTCTCTCCTTGGATGTAAGCTTTCCTTCACCTCTGATGGAAACAAAGCATAGTTGTAACAAGCTGCTTAATGTCCTTCTTTCTCCTTTTGTTTGGGGCTATCGACTTCTACCTACAAGTTTTCCAAATCTCTCTCTGTACTCATCAAAGATGATCTCTTGTAGGAATGGTAAGCTTATTCTCTACTCTGCCTCAAAATAACAACTTCAAACGCTGGCTCAAGTCAGAGTAGACTTTCAGCAACTCTGTCTAATGAGTTGCATTTGGCCAGTTGATCTTTTTGTGACCTCCTGGCTGCTCCATCATTGGCTTTATGGGGGTAACCTCTAGGGAACTGGTGTCCTCGTCTTCACCAAGTGCTATCTCCATCAAGAACCTTTCTTCTACTGCTTCAAATGTCCGAGCAACTTAATGTCTTGCAGCACTGTGGTTACAATCCCAGCTTTGTTAATGCTTTCATTCATCAAAAAAATTTAATTACATTATAGAGTTTCTTTTCTAAGAACATTAACCATGGTTTGTAGACAATAACAGATTTGCACATCACAATGTTCCCCCTTTTTTCTTTATTTCTAAGCATTTTATTAACACTAATACTTCAAGATACACATTCACAATTGTAAATGGAACCAAGTTAGCGGGACAACTGGTGTTTTTTTTTTAATTGGCATTTCACTGCATAGCTGGTTAAGAAACAGAAAACAGTTAAAACCTGAATACAGCTGCTTAAACTGAAACAGCAATTGAGTGTTCTGAATCGTAACAAGTGAGTAAGCTAAATGTAAGCCCTAAAACAAATTGCATTAGCAGAAAATAAATGTGTTCTAATGAATATATTGGTTGAAGTGAAAACCTGTAGCCACTGTGGCCTTCCAAGACAGTAAGTGAGGATCCCTGCTCTACAATCTCTTATATATATTTCTCTTCTAGTTCGTCCTGCTTCCTCTTCAAAACCGATCCCGCCCACACGCAGCCGACACGGCATTTCTTGATTCCTATTTGTCCTCTTCCAAACCCTTCCTCATGCTGCCCTGAGGCTCCTCTTCAAAACCGGTCCCGCCCACACGCAGCCGACACGGCATTTCTTGATTCCTATTTGTCCTCTTCCAAACCCTTCCCCACGCTGCCTGTGGCATCCCATAGACCAGCACGCCGCTTTTCTCAATTCCCATTCCTCCTTCGGACTACCGCATTCCCGGCTCATCTCTCATGACCCCATTGGTGTCACGTCACCACCCTATATCTGGCCTGACCGAGTGACCTTTCACTTCGGCCATGTGTGCGCCTGGGAGTCTTTTCCATAGCCTGCTACAGGAAGGTACTCTCTCGACCATTGGCATTGGTTTTGCTCCTACCTATTTTTGTTATACTGCGACGGTTGTTTCCTAAGCATTTGTTATAAAATGAATGACAATATCTTCTCTGTCGACGGGTTTTTGTACAACGTGATCTCTATTCCGGGGTCCGGCAACTGCCTGTTCCTATCAGTGGGTTATTACTTGACACAAAAGGTTGACGATGGCAATGCACTCTCACAACAACATAGGGCAGTAGATTTCGTTTCATCACATTGGGACAGATTTGGAGACATTCTTCCTGTTGTTGTTTCCAACGCAAGTTGAGTTATCACAACAAGTCAGGAGTTCTATCAATACATGCCAACATCTGGAGTTTATGAAGCACCAATGATACATTGTTATGTATTTCAAGCTGTTGACAGACAACTGCGAGATCTCACTCAGGAAAATGCATCTTTCGGTAATAAAACCATTCTTCTTGGTGGAGATTTCCGCCAAATACTGCCTGTTACCTTCCGCGGTTCTTGAGCCCTCACTGCTGCCTCTTGCATCAACAAACACAGGCTGTGGAATGAAATGAAGGTCCTAAAACTCACAAAAAATATGAGAGCTCTTAAAAGTGAAACTCAAATTTGTTCAAGGGCTTCTTCAAGTTGGGGGAGGTAAAACTGCAGACACGGCAGAACTACCTTCGCAATGTTTACCACAACAACAAGACCCAGTTGCTCAACTTTACGGTGATATTAATTTCTCGACTGTGACTCCCCAAGAACTTGCTGCAAGAAAATACTGAGCGTCACAAATGACGATTCTCTACATATTAACAACAAAGTTCTTGATCTTATACAAGGTGAAAAAGTGTTCTTCAAGAGTGTAGATACAGTAGTCAGTGACGATCCTAATGATCAACCAATGTACCCACAGGAGCTTTTACACACCCTCACACCAACTGGCATGCCTCCCATATCCTTCATCTGAAGGTGGGAGCTGTAGTTATGCTCCTCCGAAATATTATGCCATCAAAAGGTCTTTGCAACGGAACAAGACTCATCGTTACCCGAATACACACAAATATTATTAAGTGCAAACTGATCGCTATCCAAAATTCTCAAACAATCTTCATTCCCAGAATCTCCCTTTTAAATTTAAAATGCATACAATTCCCACTCAGACTCGCCTTCTCCATGACTATCAAGAAGTCCCAAGGACAAACGTTTGCAAAGATTTACGTTAATCTACAACAACCAGTATTCAGCCAAGGTCAGTTCTACGTGGCTTTTTTTAGGGTTAGATCTTTCGACTCATTATCTGTCGTCTCCACCAAAACACCTATTCACAACTGCGTCTTTCAAAAAGTATTTATTTCTTCTTGATTTCTGAATTCCTTTCTCACCGTTTTCCGTTCCTATTCTAACACCGCCGTATGCTACAGCAGGTGTCGGCTAGTGTAATTATAATTTGTCTTAGGTCAATGAAAGCACTAACGAGACATATAGTTAACTACCAAATCTCTTGATCAGCAAGAATGGTCTTCTAATTAGAAAATTGGTCTGAAAGAAAACCTGCAGCCACTGTCCTGATTTGGAACCCTTTTCAACACGAAGGTTCCAGAAAGAACTTTTATAAAGATCCATAGTAGGTTCGATAAATAACCATGAATACAGTAGATTAGCTATTAGTATTTCAAAAATCTGTTCATGAACCACACAACACAGTAAAGTGTCATTTTTTAGAACCTTTAATTTTTAAGAGTGCAGTAGAAAGCACGCATCTCACCTCTGATGTTATATCCAGCCTATGCTGTTTTTGACTTCATGAACACAAGGGAACCAAATCCTGCTTCACACAAATAAATTCATGGAAAAGGAACAAACAGTTTTATGGCAATTATGGATATTCATGTATCGCACCAAACTAAAATTTTTCCAGTGACCTCTCGAATTGCAGTCCTAGTAGTGTCCTGCCATGACAGAACAACACTGGCAAGCAGATCTGCACTGTCCACATCATAATTAAATGGATCCCTAACCCTGTGAAACTTCAATATATCTAAATCGAGAAAGTATGAGGTAAAGAATAGCACAAAGCACTAGACTAACATCTATTTCATTGGAGATGTGTCTCTAAAATGACAAAAAACAAAATTAGCAGTTACACGTTCATGCAGTTTTACTTCAAATGTGTACTTTCGTAAAGCACAAGAGATATACATATGTTTTGTCTTGCATGTAAAACTAATTATTTTATGAAACATTTGTGAACTTAATAATACTTTAAATATATGGAAAATATTTATGATAATTAAGGTTAAAGCCCTACATAACTTGGTCCTCTCTACCTCATTCAACTCAACTCCATACACTCTTTGTCACTTTCTCAGGTCCTTGCACAGTAATTTCCTTACTGTCGCACACATCAGACTTTCAACCATAAGGAGGCAGGTTCTTCAGTGTTATGGCCCCTTAACTCCGGAACTCTCTTCCTCAGTCTCTCCAAGATTGCACCTCTTTCTCCACCTTTAAATTAACTTCTCCTCCTCCTCCTCAATGAATTTTGTCTTCTATGTGACCTTTTTTATTTATGTTTTTCCCCATCAATATGTAAAGCGATCCTGGGTTTGTGAAAGGCACTCTATAAATGTAATTTTTTTATTATTATCATTTACCCTATACAAGTCAAGGCACCTCACACCCAGATAAACAGACTTGAGCTGGGAGAACTTTGCAACTGACTTCAACTGAGTCAATGGGGGATGGAATAGCAGGCTGCTTGTGCTGAATGACACTTTAGCAACACAAAGACGCAGATGAAGAGGTTCTAAGGAACGTAAGGGTGCCCAGCATTACGACTCTTTTTGTAGGCTTCGGAGAGTCTAGTGTTAATCCAAACATACGCCACAACTTCACATGAGTTATATGCAAAATCAACAAAGAAAATATATGATGTAGTATTCATGAGTAACAGGATATTTTATTAATATAGCCATGTAACAATTATTTAATACCTATATATTATTGATCTTTTTAAAACCTTCTGACAGTTTTTATGGACTAAAAGGGGGAACTGAGACATAATTAAGCCTTTGGGAATGCAT
The DNA here is from genome assembly GCF_016835505.1 of Polypterus senegalus. NCBI lineage: Eukaryota > Metazoa > Chordata > Cladistia > Polypteriformes > Polypteridae > Polypterus > Polypterus senegalus. The sequence goes on from NC_053166.1 coordinate 107,534,121, forward strand.
ATATGCATTATATACAAACCACACCCACCCTTGAAGATATTGGAGTGGGTCTCGTCTGTTATGGGAGATGGATGTCTAAAGCGTAACACCGTTATCAGCGGTGTTGTTTTCTTTCTTTTCTTTTCTCTTGTTTTTTATCATCCCAAGGTATCCTACATTTACTCAACCCGAAGGGGTTCAATTACAGTAAACATCAGTGGCAGGAAAAGGGCTCAAAAAGAAACAGAAAAGCAAGGTAAAGCTTCATCGAAGCCTAGGTTGGCATCAAGTCCAAGCTCAAGGTACAGCCTTTTAGAGACTGACCTAGAACAGGCAGGCAAAAGCACAGGATTTCCTGGGACCTGGCGCTGCTGCATCATCTCCAGCCAAAAGCAAAAGTGGGAGTGAATGTGCAAGTGAATCAGGTCACTATAGCTTGTCGACTTCAGAAGATTCATTGAAACTGAAAATGCCCTTACCTTCCGCGTTGTCATTTACTCCTTTCAAGCCAGGAACATCGACTTTAACTGGGCTTGCCAATTCACCTGCGTAGTGCGGAGAAGACCAAAATGATCTGTCCAAACTGAAGGTAATGATTGTTGCAATGGCCACCGGTCAAGACATAAAGAAGCTCAAGAATGATTTAAAGAAAGATATGAAATAAAGAAATAAATAATATAAGGAAGAAAAATGACACACACAAGACAAACAAGAAGCTGCTTCAGGCTATTAAAGATCAGGAAAAATGTTTAAATAATTGCTTTGAGGCAATCTTTAAAAGGTATGCTACAACAAATTGAGGAGCAAATACAGGAAAATGCGTCCAAGTTTGAGAATAAACGGAGAGCACCTGGCGCTCAGTTGGAAGAAGTTAAACAAATGTTTACGACTCGAATTGAAATAGTTGAACAACTGGCATCTACCGCTGACGGAAAAGCTCTGGCTGCATACTCCTAATGCAAAGTACTCTGAGACAGACTTGATGCACTGGAAGATGGATGCAGAAGGAATAATATTAGAATCGAAGGTCTATGCTTTCTACATAAACAGAATTCTGAGAAATTGAATCATGCATTTATTTCTAGTAGGATTGACTACTGCCATGCGGTTTTCACTGGATGTTCAAACTGTTCTTTATGTAGCCTGCAGTTAATCCAAAATGCTGCTGAAAGAATTACTACAAGAACAAGAAAATATGAACACATTACTCCAGTTCTTAAATCCTTACACTTGCGTCCAGTTAAGTTTAGGGCAGATTACAAAATCCTCCTTTTAACATATAAAGCATTAAATGGCCAAGGTCTGGCTTACTTGTCTGAACTTATCATGACTTGCAAACCAGAGCGCACATTAAGATCTCAAGATGTCGGTCTTCTTATGATTCCAAAGATTAATAAAATAACAGTGGGAGGTTGAGCTTTTAGTTGCAGGGCCCCTAAACTGTGGAATGCTCTGCCTGCTACTATAAGAGATGCCCCTTCGGTCTCAACTTTTAAATCCTGGCTGAAGACTCACTACTTCAGTTTAGCATATCCAGACTACAGCTGCTGATTAACTGTACAGACTGCATCTCTGTTGTTAGTCATTAGCACTAAAACATAAGTAATATGATAGTTATAATTGGATACTAACCCTCACCTATTCTGTTTCTCTTCTCAGTACTCAAATGTGGCACTTGGTGCCACGGCACACCTGCCAAGTTGTTTTGTCTTCCTAAAGTCATCCCTGATGGAAGATCACAGGAATCGTGGGAAAGAGGGATCCTCTCATCGGATTAGCACGATTTCAGCTGTGGATTGGCCAAATGAGGGAGGCAGCTTGATGGATGAGGTCTCCAGGACTCTAAACAAATCCAAATCATATTATGTGATATCTTCTACTGTTAAATTCTACTCCGTACTTCTAAAAAAATTTTTTTTATACTGTATTGAGGATTTGTTCTGTTCTGTGTATTGTACTGTATTGAGCCCCATCTTTTGGACACCTGCTGCCCACCCAACCTATCTGGAAAGGGGTCTCTCTTTGAACTGCCTTTCCCAAGGTTTCTTCTATTTTTTCCCTACATGGGCTTTTTTGGGAGTTTTTTCTTGTCTTCTTAGAGAGTCAAGGTTGGGGGGCTGTCAAGAGGCAGGGCCTGTTAAAGCCCATTGCGGCACTTGTGTGATTTTGGGCTATATAAAAAATAACCTGTATTGTAATCGTGAAAGTCCAACCCCAGTGAAATTCGTACCTGAACTATTGTCTAACATATTTGGAGAGTACTTCAAATCAGACACCAAGACAACAGCAGCAGCTTACCGCATACGGGGATCAATTACCTCTAAACCTAGGACTATTGTCGTGCATTTCGAAAAATCACAATCTAAATTTAACGTAATGTCACTTCTCAGACAGAAATAAGAGATTATATTTGAAAATAACTACATTCACATTTTCCCTGATTTTTCACCCTCAACAGCTGCTAAACATGCCACTTTTTACAACAGTAAACAGCGTTTACGGAAATCCGAGATCAGATACAGCCTCTTGTATCCTGCCAACCTGAAAGTGGACATTCAAAGCAAGCTCTAAATTTTTACTTCTACGGAGGAAGCAGAAAAAGAGCTAAGAAAACTGAACCCGACACTTTTTTGAAATACGATCATGAGTCGCATCCTGGCATGGCAAAGAAGATCATACTGGCTGTTCGAATCCCTTGCAATGATACTGGTACCATAATTATACATCCTTTTCCCTTCTTGGACATTTTTTGTTTATGCTTTAATTACAATTAAATGCATATATGTATGTGTATTTTTTTTTTTTAAGAAGACTGTTTAACATCATACCCTTGGTTTATCGAATTAGGGCTTACCATGCTTATCCTGGGCTACTGTTTAACCTCATTCTCTCGGTATAGTCTCTCAAGACTGTTTAAAATTATATTTTATCCTTATAATATTTGGACTATATCGTCAATAGATATTTCTGTTTTAATCCTTATACGCCGCTGCTGGGGGGCTTGTTTTGTTTTGGACATGCTCTGTCTCTAGGTATGTCAGAGGACTGGGTCTTTGTGAAGTGGGGTCCAGCCTCATGTGGGGAGGCAAAAAGGGTGTGAGGGAGGACTAGGGGGGAAAGAAACAGAGCATGCTCTCTCTTATCTGTCCTTTTAATCCTTATAAGCGCCAACGTAACAATAGGCTTCATGGAAATAACTCCTGGGAAAATTGGAAATTAAGGTCAAAGCTATCTTATATTAAAGTTAAGACTACAAAATTACAACAAAAGTTCAGAAGCAAAGTTTCCATGACCGAACAGTTAACTTTGTGAGCTGGAATGTTAAAGGTCTGAATCACAAATTAAAGAGAAAGAAAGTATTCTCTCACCTAACAGGTGTAAGCGCTAAAATTATATTTTTACAGGAGACCCACTTAATAAGCAAGGATCAGTTTTAGCTGCAAAGAGATTGGACTGACCTAATATTACATTCCAGCTTCACAAAGAAACTAGAGGTGTGGGAATTCTTATACATAAAACAATCTCATTTGTATTATCAGATGTAGTATCTGATCCTAAAGAGAGATATGTCATTGTTATGGGTAATTTATTTAACTGCAAAATGATTTTGATAAAATATCTACACACCCAATGTGGATGATAGGGATTTCATCCAAAATGTATTTGCATCCATTCCCAATGTGAACACTCATAAAATAATAATGGCTGGGGACTTTAATTGTGTTTTAAATCCAGACCTAGATAGGTCTCCTGCCACTGGGGCAATGACATCTAAGACTGCAAAGACAAATACATAGTTTGTAACTGATCACAACTTATCAGACCCCTGGAGATTTCAAAACCCAAACTCAAGAGCATATTCCTTCTACTCACCAGTGCATCACTGCTACTCAAGAATGGATTGTTTCTTTGTAGATAACAATTTCTAGCTTACAATTAAATCTTGTAAGTACAACGCTATTGTTATCTACAACCACACCCCTTTGATCATGGAGCTAAAATCATTATGCCCTACACACTCATCTCAAAGTTGGAGTCTTAACCCAATTTTATTAGCAGATGAGAACTGTACAGAATTTATATTCAAGCAAATTGATTTCTTTTTTAGAGACAAATACATCCTCAGGGGTTTCTGCAGAAATACTCTGGGAACCCCTGAAGGCTTGGTTAAGAGGCCAGATTATCCCCTGTCTTTCCCACAGAAGTAAATTTGAAACCAATGAAATTACCAATCAGTGAAATTACTAGAATAGATCAAGAACATTCCAGGTGTCCAAATGAGGCACGTGACAGGAAAAGACAGGCTCTGCATTGAGAACTCAACCTCTTGACAACTAAAGAAACAGAATAACTAATTTTTAAATCAAGACATCACTACTATGAACATGAAGAGAAAGCTAATAAGATCTTAGCTCCACAAATCCACAAGCAGGAAGTTCGCAATGCAATCACCAACAAAGATGGAGACAAAATCACAGACCATAAAAATAAAATGCACAAATTTAGAGACTACTATAAGTACTTAAATGCAGAGGAATTGGATAAACTACTGGCACTATCAGAATTTCTAGATGCTATAAACTCACTTCAGAGTGGGAAAGCAGCAGGCCCTGATGACTACCCAGCTAAATTTTATACATAAATTCTCAATTAAGCTAGCCCCCCTTTTATTAGCAACATTTACAGAAGCTAGAGACATTCCACCTCAAACTTTTCGTCAAGCATTAATTACTGTCTTTTCTAAGCAAAATAAGGATTTATTACAATGTGCATCATACAGACCTATGGAAGCTCCAAACTGCACAGTGAAAAAAATTATGGGACAACCCTTATCTCGTACATACGAGATACTTTCGTGTATGTACAAGATGTTTTCGCCCAAGTATGAGATAAAGTTAGATTTAAAAATTACAAAAGTGTGCTCCTGGGGTATCTAACCATGTCACTTCCAGCTCTCGTACAGCGGCAATATAAAAAGTCAGATGGGTGGGCTTTTATTTATTAAGGGAGTGTGGGATGTATAAAGATGGTTTAAGTGCAGCCTGCAATACCTATGACGTATGTCAGGTAATGCCCCAACATTAGTCACAAAATGCCCATCGCGTACCCCGTTACACTATGGTTAAGATTAGGCTTGTGGGTAAGTCACGTTTTTGACAAGATGGATCCCTAAGGTAAATTGCAGGTAATACATCCTTAGCCCAAATGAAGGGAAATTCATTGACTAACTTGCCCTGTTATCGGTGATGCGAAGAAGACACTTTCTTTCAGTTGACTGTGATATGTAATATGCGCTCTAAAGAGTTAAATTGATTTGGATCTCGTTAATTTTCAAAGTTTTTCGACAAGGAGATATATTTTTTTTTTGTTAAATGCAGTCGAATTTTTCCTAGACCAACCCGGGTAGAATTGTCAAATTGAATGGTAAATTTGGCATACATCTCTCTTCATATAAACGGCACTGGACCGATTGTAATATTGAAGTCACACTCTAAATTGTTAAATCAGTTTGGCTCACTTTCATTTCATAGTTCTGTGGCAAGAGAGACTGCTGTTTTCAAACAGCAGTTAGATTTTGACAGCCAAATGCGGATACAAGTCCTTTTTTTCTAGCAAAGTTTACACATTCCCATATGAGCACAAGTCGGACTCTGATGTTTATGGGGCAATCAATGGTTGAATAACTGTCCGTGCCGCTGATATGTAATAAAACTGAAAGAAGGCGACTTTTCTTTTTCCTATTACCGTAAACACAATGACGTGATAAGTTAACCAATTAATATACTCTGCAATTTAACTTAGGGATCCATCTTGTCAAAAACGTGACAATAAAAACAGCCGTAACACAATTTAGCTCTCTGCTATGCCTTTAAATATTGCAGTTTGTTTTGCGCAATGCAAAAGATGACCCAGTGTGCCAGTGGATTAGATTAGGATATTCAAGTTTACCTTTTTAACAATGGTACATTTCATCTTTGAAAATGGTGAGAATTAAAGTTCCCCGATTTGGATTTAACTTTTTACATGCACGTTAAATCCCACAGTTCATTAGTGCAGATAAGCCATTGATTGTGCCAGGTTTACCACAGAATTAAATTAGCGAGCCCACATTTGACTGGGTAAACTCACATGCACTCAATTCGTGAAACATGAATTCCTTTCGTAACTTGTGGGAATAAGAAGCTGCAGGCTAGTAAGTAGATGGCTAACTAATGTCATTTCCTTTTACTATAAAATTAGTGCAGTGGTTAGCGCTGCTCTTTTGTGGAGCCAATGATCCAGGCTTAAATACATAGCCTGCTTTTAAAAACTTGGCAATATCTATTTCTGTGGAATGTAACTGTGTGAGGAAAACATCAAACTGTTCATTGATACTGTATGTCCTGTTTCCAGAAAATGATGTACAGTAGCACACTATGGTATTTGGTGCTCATCTGAATGTATGCGGCACACACACAGTATTGGCAGGTGCGACCTTAAAGTACCTTGTGCGCAAACTATGGTAAGTGGTGGGCACGAGATATACACATGGTGGGTATGAGGCAGTACATTGTATGCACCAAATTGTTTCCCAGGAAGAAAAAAAAAAAAAAAATACACCATATCTCCTCAGGGGCTTCATACGAGTATGCACACGAATACCTGTTTACAGTAATCCCTCGCTATATCGCGCTTCGACTTTCGCGGCTTCACTCTATTGCGGATTTTATATGTAAGCACTAGCAAAATACCCGCGCTTCGCAGCGGTGAAATACCCGTGGATTAAATAAAACCTACACAATAACTATAAAAATCGTAATAAATGAACAATGAAACAGCGGAGAACCGTGGATTAAATAAAAGGCTGCTTGTTGGCGAAGCAAGGAAAAAGGACTTTCTTATATATGTTCGTTTATAAAACAGTGCAGAAGCTCTGAGAAAGCTGCTTCCTTCAAAGTAAGGAAGCGACTGAAGAGACGGCAAGGCAGCTGAAGCGCTGCATTATGGGATCTGTAGTTTATTGTGTTACCAGTGCTTCATATCCCCGGGCCATTAATAACAATAATACAGTATATAAAATGATCTCGGGCGGATATAATTACGCCGGGCGGATGTGGCCTGCGGGCCTTGACTTTGACACATATGGAGTAAATAGAACTTGAAAAGATATATTTTTTCAAATGTGATCGTGCAATTCAGATAGAGTTGCGCACTACAGCCTGCATGCCTCAATAAGTCATCCTCCCTCGCTCTTACTTTTTACCGTTCATCTAATGAATACACTGAGTATGGCTTTACCAAAACAATCATTGATGGCGAATAAAGTATCCATTATTCGAGTATGTAGAGCGGGATATATATATACATATATATATATATATATATATATATATATACCCGTGTATACCCGTGTAGCGAGAAGTAGTGTGTTAAAAGCTAGAAAAGAAAAGGGAACATTTTAAAAATAACGTAACATGACTGTCAATATACAGTATTTGTTTTGTGAGTGTTACTGAGTGTTGCTGTCATCAAGGATTTGATTATCATTATTTCTTTCAATCAGGTTAGTATTTGTAGGATGTGTTGTGTTCAAGTTACATTCCGTGTTTGTCAATCGTTCTAAAGATGACAGGTTTCATTCATCGATTCGTTTCTTACTGCATCAATAAACAGCTCGTCTTCTTCTTTATCTGAGACCTGACACACTGCATGCACGGGTTTTTTTACACTGTCTTCCTTTAGCGGGACATTGACTTTTTCCAACGTGTGCTTTGTTTCCACAGTAGCTGCATTTATGAATATGCTTATCAGGCGCTTCATATTTTTGCTGCCTTTTCAATTGTGTAATTCGGTTTTGTTCAGCTCTTTGGAACTGTTGCTTTTATCTGTGCACTGCGTCAGTTCCGTGAGCCGTTCGGTGTACATGCATCGAAGGTTCCCAGCTGTGCTGGTGCCATCTCGTGCTATGTCCATGGCTGTATTTAATGTTACCTTAGTCCTGGCACTTAAAACTTTCTCGCAGTTTAAGCTGAGTTTATGCGAAACACCACCCTGACCATCTCATCTTCCTCTGCATAAGGACAGTCCTTCACCCGTGAATATTTACCCGTGGCAGTTTGCTATTGGATTGCGCTGACGGACGACCTTATATGGGCAGGCACTAAATTACAAGCGCCAGCGCAGCCTGTCTATGAACTTAATTTAGTGTAGGTTTACATTGTGCTTTGTTTCAGTAGCAGAACTCATGAATATGGTTGTATATGTCACTTTCGCGCTTCTTATTGTTTAGCTGCCTTCTCAATTATATAATGCATGTTTTCTTCAGCGCTTTTGGGCCTCTTCCTGGTTTTCTACGCACTGCGTGATTACGTGGGAGGCGTGATGATGTCACGAAACTCCGCCCCGGCGTTGAAGCTCATCTCCATTACAGTAAATGGAAAAACAGCTTCCAGTTATGACCATTATGCGTCGAATTTCAATATAAAACCTGCCCAACTTTTGTAAGTAAGCTGTAAGGAATGAGCCTGCCAAATTTCAGCCTTCCACCCACACGGGAAGTTGGAGAATTAGTGATGAGTCAGTGAGTGAGTGAGTGAGTCAGTGAGTCAGTGAGTGAGTGAGGGCTTTGCCTTTTATTAGTATAGATAACTAAATATATAACGCGGATTTTTCGCTGCTTCGCGGGTTCTGCGGACAATGGGTCTTTTTACTTCATGTACATGCTTCCTCAGTTGGTTTTCCCAGTTGATTTCATACAAGGGACGCTATTGGCGGATGACTGAGAAGCTAACCAATCAGAGCACGCAGTTAAGTTCCTGTGTGCTGAATGCAGTGTTAACCAGGAAGTCTCGTCTCACTCATTCAGCATCAACGTGTTTCGCTGTGTAAAGAGTTAAATTTTGTGCTCTTTTGTGTTTATCTTTGTGCATAGTCAAGCCCTTCATTATGGCTCCAAAATGATCTGCTCCTGCTACTGCTTCAGGGGCCGTGCCCAAGCGCCAATGAAAGATGTTACGATTGCGAAAAGGTAAACGTTTTGGATTTGTTGAAGGACGGGAAAAGCTACACCGCTGTAGGACGCCATTACAGCATCAATGAGGCTATGATTCTTTTTATTTAAAAAGTAGGAAAGGAATATAAGATCTACAGCTGCAGTGTCCTTTTAACCAGGGTGCAAAACGAGTTGTAAGTGGATGTAATAAGGCAGTAGTCTGGATGGAATCTGCTTTAGGGATTTGGATTGAAGACTGCCAGAAGAACAACAACGGCAGTGCTACACAATCGCCTGAAGAGGCTCCTTTAGAAGGGCTGTAACGCTCTCCTTTGTTGTGCAGTAAAATTAAACTCATTGTTAATCAGACAAGTCATCGTGTCATTGTTGGTGAGTAACCATAATTAATTTTCTACTTACAGTACTTAGTACATGTACGTATGTTTAGTGTCACTGTACACACATTTTCTGTATACTATTTTTCTTGCATTGTACGTACTTATTCCTGGTGGCCTGTCTATCGTAATGGCTGTAACATATGTGATATCGGAGACACTCGATATCTTTAAAATAATATTTAGGTTTTACTGTATATAAACAGTGTGTTTATATACAGAACTTCAATGAATCTTACCTAATATCTAAGAGAATACAAAGGGATTATGCTGTATATCTGTGCAGGGAATATTTATAAACAGTGTGGGAGAGTTTAGAAGGGCTTAAAATATATAAAAATAACCATACAAACATATGGTTTCTACTTCGCCGATTTTCACCCATCGCGGGGGGGTCTGGAACGCAACCCTCACGATCGAGGAGGGATTACTGTACCTAAAGCACGTACCTAAACCCTCACCCTCTCACAAGCCTAATCTTAACCATAGTGTAACGAGGTATGCAACGGGCATTTCGTGACTGATGTTGTGGCCATTACCTGACATACGTCATAGTTATTGCAGGCTGTAGTTAGACCAATCTCCAACCATCCCATACTCCTTTAATACATACAGTAAACGCCTACCCATCTGCTTTTTCATATCACCGCGCTACAAGAGCTGGAAGCAATGTATAACTAAAGCACTGTAGCCTTGATAAAGGCGTAATTAGGTAGCCCTGAAGTGCACTTTTGTCATTTTTTTAATCCAACTTTATCTTGTATGTACAGGAAAGTATCCCATACGTACAAGATATTTTCACATACACAGGAGATAAGGGTTATCCCATAATTTTTTTCACTGTGCAGTTCAGAGCTTCTGTACAGATCAATTTCACTTCTGAATAAAGATGTTAAGATACTCTCCAAAATCCTAGCTAGAAGGATTGAGAAAGTGCTGCTTTCTGTAATATCACAAGACCAAAATGGATTTATTAAAGGCAGGCACTTAGCTTTCAATCTTTGATGTCTGTTTAATGTAATATATTCACCCACAAAGTCTAACACTCGGAAGATATTATTGTTGGATGCAGAAAAAACATTTGATATGGTTAAATGGAACTACCTTTTCACTACCCTGGAAAAATTGGGGTTAGGCCCGAACATTTGTGCATGAATCGAACTACAGTATACCAGTCCTGAAGCTTCAGATTGTATTAAAAATAATAATTCAGAGTACTTCAAACTAGAATGTGGTCCTAGACAAGGATGCCCCTTGTCACCACTGCTTTTTGCAATTGCCACTGGCAGTTCACTGTCGAAATGATTATGGGATAAAGGGGATTATCAGAGAAGGACTTGAACAGAAAATTTCTCTATATGCAGATGATATGGTACTGTATATATCAGATCCACAAAATACTGTGCCTGAAGACCTAACAGAATTTCAAAAGGTTTCTGGTCTCAGAAATAATTTGAATAAAAGTGTGCTCTTTCCAGTGAATTCTCAAGCACACAATATTAGATTGGACACCTTCCCTTTAATCATCGCAGATCAGTTTAAATACCTAGGGGTAAACATCACAAGTAAACATAAAACTCTTTATAAACAAAATTTTGCCGTCTGCATGGAAAAAATTAAGCAAGACTTGCATAGATGATCTACCCTTCATCTCACTTTAGCTGAAAGAATTAACATTGTCAAGATGAATATCCTTCCTAAGTTTCTTTTTCTATTTCAAAACATTCCAATATACATCAATAAATATTTTTTAAGATTCAACCATAACCTCATTAATTTGGAATTCAAAACACCCATGTATCCAAAGGGCGACCCTACAAAATCCTAAGGAAGAATGTGGTATGGCTTTACCTAACTTTCAATTTTATTACTGGGCGGCAAATATATCAGCTATAAAAAACTGGACATTGAGAAAAATAGATGAACATACACAGGCTTGGTCCTCAATAGAAATAAAATTCTGCAGAGATTCTTCATATTTTTTGCTTTGCACCCCAATAAGTACAAAGTCATCACCAATATACTAACAACCCAATTGTGCTTCACTCACTCAGAATATGGAACCAATGTAGGAAGTATTTTAAGAAAGAGAAGCTTATCTGTGGCACCTCTGCACGAGAACCACTTTTTTCCACCTTCTCAAACATACACAGTTTTTAATGTCTGGAAAACATTTGCGATTAACTTTGCAGCAACACATTTCTTTCACTTCGTTCAAATTAGAAACTTTGCTAAACAAATCCTGCCCAATTTTCCTCACTTCCCACCTACCTCTATGCAGGAAAAAATCCTGATCAGTCTTGAGGACTCAGACATCATTTCTGTAATATAACAACATTTTAAAGTCCCTCCCTTTCAAAGATCCCAGAGTACAGTGGGAAAAAGATCTCTCACTCAACATCTCAGAAAAGGAGTGGAAGGTAGCAATGCACACAATTCACTCGAGCTCCATATGCACAAAGCATACAATTATTCAACTTAACATTATATAATCAAACACATCTGTCTTATTTAAAATTGTGCAAAATATTTCCAGGGCAAGAATTAACCTGCAAACATTGCAATCAAGTACCAGCAACATTGGGCTAAATGTTTTGGGAATGCAATAAATTAACAGTGGTGGCTCTGAAGCTAAGGATCTGCGCTGGTGTCTAGAAGGTTGCCACATCAAATCCCCATCACTGCCAAAAGAGATCCTAGTCTGTTGGGCCCTTGAGCAAGGCCCTTAACCGATAACACGATAATATCGGATTTATATCTGTATCGGCAGATAACGAGTTAAAATAAATTTTAATCCGCATTGGACCGATAATTCGAACCGATATTGATGACGAACGAATTCACTGTGTTCCGGATGTGCAAGACGTTTAGGCAAGACTGGGCTACTGTGCGAAAATGTCTGTGGTGTGGAAGTTTTTCAAAGTGAGTGAGAGCAACATAAAACATGCCATTTACAACACTTGTTCGACTAATGTTTTGCGCGGAGGGACCAAAGTGCGAAATTTCAATACCACCAACTTAATTACACACACGCCATCCTGACAAATATACAGAATTCCTCAGACCAAAAGAGGAGAATCCTGCACCACAAAATCAAAAACTGTAGTTGCTCAACGTGTTGATCAAAGAAATTTGATAACCCTAAAGCTCAAACAATTACTGCAAAGGTGATGGAATTTATTGCTCTGGACCCGGGGTCCTCAATCCCAGTCCTGGAGAGCTGCAGTGGCTGCAGGTTTTTGTTCTGACCTGGTTGCTTAATTAGAAAGCAATTCTTGCCAATAAAACACTAACACGCTATGAAATTAAATTAACTCTGCTATGTCAGGTCATTCTCATATCCTAGATTTCCGTTCCCTTTCTATCATGCAAATGATTTGAAGGCTAAAATGGACGAGTAATTCTCAGTCCTTCACTTTTTTCTCTTCATTTTTCTTCCAAGTATTTAATTAAACCCAATAGTGCAGATAAATACACACAGGTGTAAATGTAAATAAGCTAAATTGAGAAATGCTGCTCTCTCTTGTCATTTGCATGTTATTGATAATAAGGAGCAATTAAAATAGCTGTTTAAGACAAAATTAAGCAATAAGGGCTCAAAATCACTAAAGTGAAGCAGAAGTGTTACTTTAGCAATAAGTGCTTTTTATTAAGCAACTGGGTTGGAGCAAAAACCTGCAGCCACTGCGGCTCTCCAGGACCGTGATTGAGGACCCCTGCTCTGGACGATCAGCCATTTTCTGTTGTAGAAGATACAGGATTTCGAAGGCTGCTTGAGCATCTTGAGCCCCATTACCAGGTACCCAGTCGCCGTTATTTTTCTGACATAGCGCTTCCAGAGTTACATAAGACTGTGGAAAGTCATGTGCACAAACTCCTTGCTGAAAATGTCACAGCCATAAGCTTTACCACTGATATATGGCCATCTGATATGAGTGCTATTAGTATGCTTAGTTTAACTGTTCTGTGGATCGACCGCAAGTTTGAATTGCAGAAAGCAATCTTGCACGCCCAAGAATGCTCCGGATCACATACGGGTGCTGCACTCTCTGTGGCGTTTAAAAGAAAGTTTGAAACATGGAAAATACCCAAAGAGAATGTTCGTGTAGTATTACGAGACAATGCATGCAACGTTGCAAAGGCTATGGAGGAATGCGGGATCCCAAGTCTGCCATGTATGGCTCATACTTTACAGCTTGCCGTGAACGACAGCGTACTATCCCAGCGCAGCGACTCGGATACAATAGCGATCGTCAGAAAAATAGTCGGTCACTTCAAGCATTCACAATTAGCTAACTCGCGTCTCAAAACTATACACATGCAGCTATACAGGTATGCAGCCAAAAATGCTTCAACAAGATGTTTCAACTACTGTAGATGGAACAGCACATTCTATATGTTACAAAGCTTGCTGGAGCAGAAAAGAGCCCTTGGGGCTTATGCCTCAAATTTTGAGTTACTTGCAACTCTAACGCCTAATCAGTGGGGTTTGACCGAGAACATAATCACACTCTTTGCTTCATTTGAACAACTGACAAAAGAAATTTGCCAGTCTGAAGCCTTGGCTTGTAACGTTATTCCCTCAGTTAATGCATTAAAACGACTGTTGCCTAAAAGCGTTCATACTGACTTCGGAGTCAAAACCAGTAAAAACGCTCTCTTGGATGCTGTAAACATTGTTTCATTGAGATTTACACAAAATCCATGTACTGTGTTGCCACCATTGTAGACCCGAGATACAAAGACTGCTATTTCGATGCAGATGTAAAATCACTAGCACTCAAAATGTTACAAGCTCAGATGGAACTTGCATCAAACGAAATGCAAACGAGTGAATCACAGACAGACGGTCCACAACAGAAAAGGGCCAAGATAAATGACAAGGTGGCATGCACGCTCTTCGAAATGTACAATACAACGAAAGTCTTGAAGAGAACAATTGATGCCTCTGGAAAACAGCCAGATGGCAACAGAGGTGAGTTTTCTTTTAAAAAAAGAAGCTATGTGGAGATCTTTACAACAGTTTTAAGTAAATAACTAGGGCTGTCAGATCAAATATCACTATTGTAACATAATTCGAATGTATAAAAAAATTTTGGAAGGCAAGAAAGAAAAACGGCAATAGAATGTAAAAGAGCGGTTGTTGGTTTTACCTCGCACTAACTTTGGCTTGATGTTACTTAAAACGTGCTGGGCACTATTGGGGGATTTTACAGATCTGTTTTTGCACGTAACTTTTTAGGATCAGTCTATACATGTTTCTAAATTGTTAACCCATATTGTTATTAGTCATTAGTTAAAACGGTCAGCATCTTCTGTGTTAAACACACCCATTTTAAAGATCGCTAGTTTTCAGCAAGCGACTGAGCCAACTATAGCCTATGCTTCTTTGCTTCACATTTTTGTTCGCTGCGTGTTAACTAAATATTTTCATAAATAAACAAAAACTCGTTTTACACATTTTTTTGTTACTTTGAAAAATGCTGTCAGCTAATAATTGATTATAATACACAAAATACTTAAAATACCTACACAAAGTAACATTTAATACACTTGTTTCATTTGTAAAACACTTAAAGGGTCACAATGCTTCTGTTTATTTACTGTAAAAATAGACACAGGGATATAAGGTCCTCTGGCCTCAAGAAAAAAAAAAGAAAAAAATGACTGCATTTACTTTATTTGAGCAATCACTGACAATGTTGTTTGCTTTTCATTTGAACATCTGTCTTTAGAAAGTGCCAGTACGGTACGTGTCTTATGTCTCTTTGCGTTGCTTTTTGTGGGAGAGCCAATCACATTCATGGAAGTCACCGTTTTCACCTGAATCTCTTAACGCAATAATGAGCAATTTGTAAGCAGATCATGATCTACAGTGAAAAGCAAAAATATTAATAACAAAATGTTTCAAAAAACAGCAAATAAAATACAGACATGCATTCAATTCAAATGCCATATACTTATTTTTATTGTAAGGATTCTAATCTTAATCGGACAGCCCTGGTAAAAGCCAAAATGCAGATCTATCTTTTAGATATGAAAGATGACACAGAATATAATACTGTATATGTATGCATGCTACTCAGCAGGTGCAGGGATTTCTTTCTGAAGCACCAATCCGGAGGAATGAAAATCCACTGAAATACTGGAACAACAACTGGAGTCGGTTTCCTACCATTGCCAAATGAGCACGCAAGTTCCTGTCAGCTACCTGTACTAGCGTGGACAACTAGAGATTATTCAGTTTGGCTTCTAATGTGATCAACGAAAAGAGAAACAGAATTTCTCCAACAAGGCAGAGATGCTGTTGTTCGTTAAGAAAAACCTCCTCATCATGCATAAAAAATAGAAAAGAATAATAAGCCTCGAGAAAAAAAGTTATTTATTTCTTTACTGTTGTACGCTTTTCTGTTTTTTTAAAATTATAGATTGGTTAGATTTATTCCGTCAAAAAGAAAGAAAAAAAGTTATGGTATTTAATACTGCAGACTGTAAAACAAAGGATCAGATATCCAGCCAAATGTGGTTGAGCAGAAGCCATTTTAATGATTGTAAATAATCTGCAAAAGTTGTTATTCTTAAGTGGTATTGCTTATTTCATTGTCATTGTACATTTTACCATTTCTTTCAGTTTTCATTTTTTCAATTATTGTTGAATTTGTTGTATTTGTTCCATCAAAAAGAAAGAGAGAAGTGTTATTTAAAGCAACAACCTGCAAAACTGTTTCCCATATAACCAACAGGTAGCCAGCCAAATGTGGCAGATATCATTTGTTTTTAATGATTGAATGTGGTGTGCAAAATTGTTATACAAATACAGTGCATCCGGAAAGTATTCACAGCGCATCCCTTTTTCCACATTTTGTTATGTTACAGACTTATTCCAAAATGGATTAATTTCATTTTTTCCATCAGAATTCTACACACAACACCCCATAAAGACAATGTGAAAAAAGTTTACTTGAGGTTTTTGCAAATTTATTAAAAATAAAAAAATAGAGAAAGCACATGTACATAGGTATTCACAGCCTTTGCCATGAAGCTCAAAATTGAGCTCAGGTGCATACTGCTTCCCCTGATCATTTAGATGTTTCTACAGCTTAACTGGAGTCCACCTGTGCTAAATTCAGTTGACTGGACATAATTTGGAAAGGCACACACCTGTCTATATAAGGTCCCACAGTTGACAATTCATGTCAGAGCACAAACCAAGCATGAAGTCAAAGGAATTTGTCTGTAGACCTCCGAGACAGGATTATCTTGAGGCACAAATCTGGCAAAAGTTACAGAAAAATTTCTGCTGCTTTGAAGGTTCCAATGAGCACAGTGGCCTCCATCATCTGTAAGTGGAAGAAGTTGGAGACTCTTCCTAGAGCTCGCCGGCCATCTAAACTGAGCGATTGGGGGAGAAGGGCCTTAGTCAGGGAGGTGACCAAGAACCCGATGGTCACTCTGTCAGAGCTCCAGAGATCTGGAGAAGGACAACCATCTCTGCAGCAGTCCACCAATCAGGCCTGTATGGTAGAGTGGCCAGACAGAAGCCACTCCTTAGTAAAAGGCACATGGCAGCCCACCTGGAGTTTGCCAAAAGGCACCTGAAGGACTCAGACAATGAGAAACAAAATTCTCTGGTCTGATGAGACAAAGATTGAACTCTTTGGTGTGAATGCCAGGCGTCACGTTTGGAGGAAATCAGGCACCGCTCATCACCAGGCCAATACCATCCCTACAGTGAAGCATGGTGGTGGCAGCATCATGCTGTGGGGATGTTTTTCAGCGGCAGAAACTGGGAGACTAGTCAGGATAAAGGGAAAGATGACTGCAGCAATGTACATTCAGACATCCTGGATGAAAACCTGCTCCAGAGCGCTCTTGACCTCAGACTGGGGCAACGGTTCATCTTTCAGCAGGACAACAACCCTAAGCACACAGCCAAGATATCAAAGGAGTGGCTTCAGGACAACTCTGTGAATGTCCTTGAGTGGCCCAGCCAGAGCCCAGACTTGAATCCGATTAAACATCTCTGGAGAGATCTTAAAATGGCTGTGCACCGACGCTTCTCATCCAACCTGATGGAGCTTGAGAGGTGCTGCAAAGAGGAATGGGCAAAACTGGCCAAGGATAGGTGTGCCAAGCTTGTGGCATCATATTCAAAAAGACTTGAGGCTGTAATTACTGCCAAAGCTGCATCGACAAAGTATTGAGCAAAGGCTGTGAATACTTATATACATGTGATTTCTCAGTTTTTTTATTTTTAATAAATTTGTAAAAACCTCAAGTAAACTTTTTTCACGTCGTCATTATGGGGTGTTGTGTGTAGAATTCTGAGGAAAAAAATGAATTTAATCCATTTTGGAATAAGGCTGTAACATAACAAAATGTGAGAAAAGTGATGCACTGTGAATACTTTCCGGATGCATTGTAAGTGTTCACTTTGTCTGTAATTCTTGTCCAGGCAGATCAAGCCTCATTTTTCTCTGTATCATATAAATATGTATATCAGTATCAGCAGATAAGTACATAGACATTATCGGATATCGGCATCGGCCCAAAATTCCCATATCAGTGCATCTCTACTTCCAGATGGGATTAAAGTGGAGAAGGACTAACAAACTGTGATTGCCTTTACTACACTGTTGGCACAAAGACTTGTCTTGCTTATTTGGAAGTATCCTAATTCACCAATTTTAAGTCAGTGGGTAACTGATGTTATATACAGGTGCTGGTCATAAAATTAGAATATTAGAATATGACAAAGTTGATTTATTTCAGTAATTCCATTCAAAAAGTGAAACTTGTATATTAGATTCATTCATTACACACAGACCGATGTATTTCAAATGTTTATTTATTTTAATTTTGATAATTATAACTGACAACTAATTAAAGTCCCAAATTCAGTATCTCGGAAAATTAGAATATCAATTAAGACCAATGCAAAAAAAGGATTTTTAGAAATGTTGGCTAACTGAAAAGGTATGAACATGAAAAGTATGAGCATGTACAGCACTCAATATTTAGTTGGGGCTACTTTGGCCTGGATTACTGCAGCAATGCGGCGTGGCATGGAGTCGATCAGTCTGTGGCACTGCTCACTGTTATGAGAGCCTCTGTTGCTCTGATAGTGGCCTTCAGCTCTTCTGAATTGTTGGGTCTGGCATATTGCATCTTCCTCTTCACAATAGCCCATAGATTTTCTATGGGGTTAAGGTCAGGCGAGTTTGCTGGCCAATCAAGAACAGGGATACCATGGTCCTTAAACCAGGTACTGGTAGTTTTGGCACTGTGTGCAGGTGCCAGGTCCTGTTGGAAAATGAAATCTGCATCTCCATAAAGTTCATCAGCAGCAGGAAGGATGAAGTGCTCTAAAACTTCCTGGTAGATGGCTGTGTTGACCTTGGACCTCAGAAAACACAATGGACCAAAACCAGCAGATTACATGGCACCCCAAACCATCACTGACTGTGGAAACTTTACACTGGACCTCAAGCAACATGGATTCTGTGCCTCTCCTCTCTTCCTCCAGACTCTGGGACCTTGACTTCCAAAGGAAATGCAAAATTTACTTTCTTCAGAGAACATAACTTTGGACCACTCAGCAGCAGTTTTGTCTTTGGCCCAGGCGAGACACTTCTGATGCTGTCGCTTGTTCAAGAGTGGCTTAACACAAGGAATGCGAAAGCTGAAACTCATGTCTTGGATATGTCTGTGCGTGGTGGTTCTTGAAGCACTGACCAGCTGCAGTCCACTCTTTGTGAATCTCCCCCACAGTTTTGAATGGGTTTTATTTCAGAATCCTCTCCAGGGTGCAGTTATCCCTATTACTTGTACACTTTTTTCTACCACATCTTGTCCTTCCCTTTGCCTCTCTATTAATGTGCATGGACACAGAGCTCTGTGAACAGCCAGCCTCTTTAGCTATGACCATTTGTGTGTTGCCCTCCTTGTGCAAGGTGTCAATGGTCGTCTTTTGGACAACTGTCAATTCAGCAGTCTTCCCCACGATTGTGTAGCCTACAGAACTAGACTGAGAGACCATTTAAATGCTTTTGCAGGTGTTTTGAGTTAATTAGCTGATTAGAGTTTGGCACCAGGTGTCTTCAATATTGAACCTTTTCACAATATTCTAATTTTCCGAGATACTAAATTTGGGACTCTTATTAGTTGTCAGGTATAATCATCAAAATTAAAAGAAACAAACATTTGAAATACATCAGTCGGTGTGTAATGAATGAATCTAATATACAAGTTTCACTTGTTGAATGGAATTACTGAAATAAAATTAGAATATAATGACAAAGTTGATTTATGACCAGCACCTGTAATACAGTATTTGAAATTGGAAAAAATCTAATTCTCACTGAGAGGATTTGTACAAAACTTTTTCAAAACCTGGCAGGATCTAATCAATAATATTTTAGAATACGCATTTAAATAGAGGAAGCGGATACTCACCCCTATTTTATTCTATTTATTTTTATTCATTTATTAATTGATCTATTTACTTATTTTTACTAGGTTAAAGTTTTACTCTGCTGGCCTAGTTCTCCTTCTCATGGGTGAGGGTTCATTTGCTTCAAACCTAGTTTTGTTAAACTTGACTTGCTTGAATATAATGCCATTTGATTTTAATAAAATCAATAGAATGCAAAAGGCGAAGATGAGTTGCAATCATGGGTTAACACTGAGGAGCTTGCACAAAAGCTGAGAGAAGAAATTATTTAATTGAACCTGAAGGCATCAGGTATAAGAAGATCTCTGAAAAATTGAACATTTCAAGAGGCAACATTGGGAGCAATTATAAGGAAGTTTAAAACTTGCATCACATTTGCAAACCTGCCTGGCTGAGGGAGAAAGCCCAAAATTTAATCAAGAGCTCTTAACTCAGTCAAGACAATTAAGAAAAATACTCATGTTACTGCAAAACACCTACAGGATGATCTGATGAACGCTGGGACCATTGCATCAGTGGCAACTATTAGATGAGCACTGAATTAACAACGATTTTACGCTCACACTCCATCCACTCTTGGCCACAAAGAACATCAGAGGTTGACTAGAATATGCTAGGGGAAATTTGGATAGGCCTGCAGAGTTTTGGAAAACAGTTTTATGGACTGATGAAAGTAAATTGGAGGTGTGTGGACACATGGACCAGGATTATGTCTGGTATGAGAAAGGCCAGGCTCATGACCAGAAGAATGCCATCCCCACAGTCAAGCAAAGAGGTGGGTCATTGCGGATGAGAGGAAGTTTTTCTTCTGCAGCAACTGGCAATCTTGACCTTGTAACTGGCATCATGGATTCCCAGAAACACCCGAGGCCTCATGTATAAACAGTGCGTACGCACAGAAATGTTGCATAAGAACTTTTCCACATTCAAATCGTGATGTATAAAACCTACACTTGGCATAAAAAGCCACGCACTTTTCCACAGTACCTCATACCTTGTCGATTGCAAGTTCTCCGCTCGGTTTTGCAGACTGGCGGCACCCAGCGTCAAAGCAGTGCTACTGTTCCTGTGTGGTTACTCTTTTATTTGTCTGATGCGGCTTTATAAATACACTGAAACTAACCACATATTGTTTATTAGTGTAATGCATCTGATTGCAATTAACTTTAAACAATATAATGGTCCAGGGAATAGCCATAGTATTCCAAATACCATAACTGCTTTAGCATTGTTACTCTAACTGCACCTTCTTCTTCTTTCAGCTGCTCCCGTTAGGAGTTGCCACAGCAGATCATCTTTTTCCATATTACTCTCACTGCACCACTCTGAGTATTTATATAACTGTATCTGAGTGTGAATCACAGCAGCAGCTGATTGGAAAGAGAATTATCAGTAGACAGCTTCAAGCACACGTTACCTCAGCCATGGCAAAACGTTTTAAAGCCTTTCCTGTACGGACCTCGCGGTTCAGAAACAGTTTCATCGCAAGAACTTTAAACGCACTCAATCAATTGCTCCTTGTGGAACTGTTTGTACTTATAAGTACAATTACCCCACTGTAAACTTGCACTACAGTTATAATATTACACAATCTGTGCCACTTTATAAAGCGCGTATTTACATACGATGACGATATCATTTTTAAGATGAAATGCTGCAAAATATGTTTATTATATTATACAGATAAAACTTTAACTTCATTTAAATAATCTATATTCTTGACTGGGACTGGCGTGAAGGATAGAATAATTAAACATGTACTACGAAGATATTTCAATGTTCCTTAAACGTTATGAAGAATCGGCGCTCTAAGCTTACAGATGGCTTAATGTCTATTACAGAGCCGATTGTGTGGCGATCGGTTACTTGGAGAAAGAAAAGCAAGGACTGCAGGGGCAAGCCACGCAAATATATATTGAATATGAAACAGAAACAGAAAATAACGAAACAGCTAAAAACGCAGCAGCAAATTTCGACAAAAGTTAAACGCTTGAGTCATGAGCACGGGGCGGCTATGCAGAGTCCGCAACGGACGTGGCCATCCACCGTGCATAAGCTACCTTACTGACATTGGCGGGCGAAGGGGCCACCGATTCTTTCTCTGCCCAGGGCTGCCACAAACCTAGAGCCGCCCAAGAGTACTGCTGCAATAAATAATTTCATCGAAGGTTGCGCACAATCACTGCGACGTGAAGCCCATGTTTAATAATGTGCTTTAACTCCTATCATCATGAAAATGATATTACGTATACATCTCAGTATTTTAGTTATTCAGAGAGCTGTAATATCACAAATGTAACGGATTCTGTGTCCAGTTGGAGGAAGAGAGCCGGTTTCAGAAGCAAATAGTGATTCACACACGAAGATCACATACAAAACAAAGCATTTAACATGCTATACTTTAATTACGATGTGATTTGAGAAACTAGTTAAACGATTTTATGATGAAGTTTATGATGTTCTACTTTAATGAAAAAATAAACCACATGATTAAAGTGGAAATGTCAAAATTTAAGTGCTTTTTCCCCACTGTGTGCCTATTTTTTCTCTGTGCCCTAATAAGCTTTCATATGACACTCAGACAGTGGGCTACAACTCGCCTTATCACAGCGACTTTGATATGTGATTTCTTTTTTATTCCCGGCACTGTGTAACTTTGTGAATGTGAGCTTTCAAGTTTCTCCAACATGCTATGTCACTCGATCAACTTCCTTTTGTTGATTATACCACGGTTTAATTAAACAAATAGTATGTTTTTCCTTTGCCTCCACTTGGTATTCGCTGAAATTCTTAAATTTACCCCCATGCTTTTCCCATTGTCTTTTCACAGAAGGCTGAGCTTAAGGGCGACTTATATTGCTTTTCATACTCAAAGAGGTGTAATTCTGGGAGGAGTTGGGGCGGAACAAAAGGCGCGTGCACGAACGTTACTTTTTATGCTGACTGGGATTTATGGAGCGGAAGAACGTGGAAGTTGGAGTACACACAGATTCCTGCATCTGGATTTTTCTGTACGTAAGCACATTTCGGCTTTTGTGCTTACGCCATGTTATAGTGCGAATTCTATGCATGGCGTTATACATGAGGCCCCTGGCCATTTTAAACAGGAATGTAGTACCTTCTGTTCAGAATTTGAATCTTGATGATCATTGGAATTTCCAGCAAGACAATGATCCCAAGCACACCTCTAAGTTAACCAAAGTTTGGTTTGAAAAATAGATCATGGAATGTCCTGGAGAGGCCTTCTCAGTCCCCAGATTTCAATTCCATTGAAAGGTTTTGGTGGGATTTAAGAAGGCAGTTGCAGCACTGAAGAAAGGGCAAAGATTCCAAAAGAGAGGTAGAAGAAGCCTGTCAGCACTTACCGAAAGCAGTTATTAGAAGTTATAAAGCTAAAGAATGCTCCACAAAGTACTAATGTGATGGGGCTAAACAATAGTGCACATGCACATTTATGAAGACAATTACATTTTTCATCTGAACTCAGACCTAAGTCAATTTATGCTCTCAAAATAGCTCTAAAATGTGCCAATATTTCATATTTTTAACTTGTTATATTTTCCATTTACCTTAATTCTTAAAACTATAATACCTTTAGTTGAATATTTCTGATTGCAACTGTACTGCTAAAATTTTAACTGCACCAAGTACACAGCTGTAAATCTGAATTTGAAACACAAGACTAAATTATGAAGGGGTGTCACTTTCATCTTAAGCATGTACTTCACCCAAAAGTATGGCTACACCTTTTAGCATTCTTTGTTTATGGCATATACCACTTTGATGTGTTTAGTTTTTTTTTTGTTCCTTTTTATTAATTTTATTACAATCCAAAGAAATCAATTAAGTTTTTACAAAAAAAAAAAAAATAAGTTAAGAACAAATCAATCCCCACCCCTGAGAGAGAGAGAGCAAGCCAAATGGCATGAAATTTAAGACCTGTAAACATACCTAAATTAATAAATTCTCTGTGCTTTATGAGCTTATTTTAAAATATTACTGATTAGATCCTGCCATGTTTTGAAAAAAGTCTGTACAGATCCTCTGAGTATTTGATTTTTTACAATTTCAAATAGTATAACACATCAGTTTCCCACAGACTTAAAAGAGGAGAGTTTGGGTTCTTCCAGTTTATCAGAATAAGTCTGCGTGCCAAGAGTGT
Organism: Polypterus senegalus; assembly: GCF_016835505.1. NCBI lineage: Eukaryota > Metazoa > Chordata > Cladistia > Polypteriformes > Polypteridae > Polypterus > Polypterus senegalus. The sequence goes on from NC_053166.1 coordinate 107,558,081, forward strand.
AGTGAATGCAATCACAATTTGTTTGTCTTTCTCCACTTTAAACCCATCTGGAAGAACCCCAAACACAGCTGTTAATGGGTTAGGAGGGATTGTGAGTCCAAGGCTGTCTGAAAGGTAATTAAAATTTTGTCCAGAATGATGTTAATTTGGTGCAGGCCCAGAACATGTGACCCAGTGAGGCTGGAACTAGTTTGCAGCGTTAGCAGGTTGGATCATGCCCTGGAAACATTTTGTAGAGTTTTAGTCGAGATTGATGTGCTCGATATATAATTTTAGTTGTATAATTGTATGCTTTGCACATATGGAGCTTGAGTGAATTCTCTGCATTGCTACTTTCCACTCCTTTTCTGATATATTAATTGAGAGATCTTTTTCCCAGTGTCCTCTTGGATCTTTGAAAGGGAGGGATTGTAAAATGATTTTATATATTGTAGAGATGGCATCTAAGTCCTTGAGATTGAGCAATATTTTTTCCAGCATGGATGTGGGTGCAAGATGAGGAAAATCTGGAAGGTTCTGTTTAACAAAGTTCCTGATTTGAAGATAGTGAAAGAAATGTGTAGTTGGAATGTTAAATTTGGAATGTAATTGTTCATAGGATGCAAAGGCGTTGTCTATATAAAGATCTCTAAGCAAGTTAATTCCAAATTTTTCCAGATATTAAAACTGCATATGTTTGTGAAGGTTGAAAGAGGTGGTTCTCTTGCAGAGGTGCCACAGATAGAAGCTTCTCCGTCTTAAAATGCTTTCTACATTGGTTCCAGATTCTAAGTGAGTGGAGCACAATTGGGTTATTAGTATATTGCCGATAAGGTGTGATTATTGGAGCACAAAGCAAGGAATACAAAGAAGTACTGCAGGATTTTACTTCTGTTGCGGACCAAGCCTGTGTATGTTCTATTTGTGTTCAGGTTCTCATCACCTGTATATTTGCTGCCCAGTAATAAAACTGGAAGTTAGGTAGAGCCATGCCACCTTCTGCCTTTTGTCTTTGTAGGGTCGCTCTTTTGATGCGTGGATGTTTTGAATTCCAAATAAATGAGGTTATTGTTGAATCTAATTGCTTAAAGAATGATTTATTAATGTATATTGGAATGTTTTGAAATAAAAAAGGAGCTTAGGAAGAATATTCATCTTAACAGTGTTAATTCTTCCAGCTAGTGTGAGATGAAGGGTTGACCATCTATGCAAGTCTTGTTTAATTTTTTCCATGCAGACAGCGAAATGTTGTTGATAAAGTGCTTTATGTTTACTTGTGATGTTTACCCCTAGGTATTTAAACTGTTCTGCAATGATAAAAGGTAGTGTATCTAATCTAATATTATATGCTTGAGAATTCACTGGAAAGAGTACACTTTTATTCAGATTAATTCTGAGACCAGAGATCTTTTGAAATTCTGTGAGTGCTGTTAAGACTGCAGGCACAGAATTTTCTGGGTCCGATATATACAGTACCATACCATATCTGCATATAATGAAATTTTCTGTTCCAGTCCTTCTCTGCTAATCCCCTTTATCTGATCAGTATTTCGACAATGTATTGCCAGTGGTTCAATGGCAATTGCAAACAGCAGCGGTGACAAGGGGCATCCTTGTCTAGTACCACGTTCTAGTTTAAAGTAGTCTGAGCAAATGTTGTTGATGCAAACTGAAGCTTCTGGGTTAGTATACAGTAATTTAATCCATGCACAAATGTTCGGGCCAAACCCAAACTTCTCCAATGTAGTAAGAAGGTATTTCCATTCAATCATGTCGAATGCTTTTTCTGCATCCAATGATATTATTATTTCTGGGGGTGTTTGATTTAGTTGGTGAGTATATTACATTAAACAGGCGATGTGTTTAGTTTCTTTTTTGTTTGAACAAAATTAATAAGGGAGCAAAGGACCTTTTGTTTGATCTCTAACATAGACCATAATTTAACTCTGAATTAAAATCTGTTCTTCCACTTGGGGTTGAATGTTTCAGTACGCAAAAAAACTCTCACACAAAAATATATTTTTCTTATCAAACCGTGTTAAAAGGATAATGCCAGCATTTTTCAAGTCAAAGTTATTTTTTCATATTCTTTGGTATATTAGGGGTTTAACAGTATGCAAAAGTCACATTCCAGTACATACCACGGTTTTTAAGTCATGGTTCGGTATGTTTTCAGTGCAGTGAAATAAAAAAAAGTCATGCAAAACATTTATTTTCATTTATTATGAATTTAATTAGGGAAATACACATATACACAAACTTGTGAACAGTGGCAAACTTGCCATTATTTCCTAAACACACATTGATTGCAAACAAAGGCACAGAGGTTTCTTTCTTAAGAAAGACCTATTCCTAGGTAATATTGCTGCAACCTACTAACAAAACTTGGTGCTTCTAAATGTCAAATAAATAATAGCAACAATAATAATATACGTTAAAAGAATAAAGATCCACTAAAGTGTAGCATGTACAAAGTTACAGATTTATTTTATTCTCATGTTTTTTTTTAGAAAAATTGTCTGCAGAAATGGTAGATCTGCTGTCATTAACTAAGCCACCTGCAGATGAAAACACACTCTTGCTTGGGACAGAGGTAGCGGGTACAGCAAGGAAGCACTTTGCTAATACGAGAACTCATTTTTCCACATTAGTGATGTAAGCAAGGGCTGATGCCTCAGATACAGCTACAGCTTTTTCATGTTTATAAATGGCTGGTATGACTTGTAGGCTGAAATATGGGTGAGAGGGGATGTTATAGAGAGACCTCAATCAATTTTAACTTGTTTACAACCTATCTACAAAGAAGTATGGACACAGATCTCATGTGATAAAAAACAGCAATGGCTTTCGTTATTGCTTTTGCCTGATCTGAATTAGCAGGGAGAAGTTGCTTAATTGGCATGGTTGGCAGTGTTTTCACTCCACATGTTTTCTCCTTGTACTGGTGATATTTACATTTGGATGATACCAATGAGTAGTCATGTTAGAAGCACTGCCAACAATGTACACAACATCAGTTAAACAATACTGGTACGCTGCCCTCATGTTAACCACTTGTCTTTGCCAATTGATACTGTAATTCATTGGAAAACCAAAATGCTTCCAAAACGAAGACCTGAAGGATGCTGGGGGTTCCTCACGCTCTGGCTTTGCAGTGGCTATACTTTTGAGACTGCATCACAGAGCTAATTCAGTTGCTAAGTTACAGCACTGTTATGGAGTTGGAGAGAAAACGTAGCCTTCTAATCTTAATACCGCACACAGAAATAAAGAAGTGAGGGCATGCTGTATTTTGTATAGTATCACTTTACTCATTAACACTTTGGTCAACTGAACATCAGACCATTAAAAAATATTATGCATGTAGAATGCGTTATTAAAGCTAGACTATATTCACTTGGATCACAATGCATAACCAAGCCAAATGGCACAATACGAATATGTGTATTGTTACACTCCTATGGCATATATTAATTTGCAACTTGAAATTGCATTCTAAAGTTAAGCGTATTTTATAAATTTAAAAAAAAAACAAAAAACAAAAAAAACACAACAACTAGTCCATTCTTGTGTTTTATAATAGAGCTGATGGGTATGTGGACACCCATATCCTTAAAACTTACCGAATAAGTCCAATTTTCAAGCTGAAAATGTTAAAAGTACTGATCATATCATGAGATTACCTAAATATTGTAAAAACGTGCATCCATTATGTTTTAAGGATGACAAAAAGCAAAACATTGTAAAATTCTGCCATTTTAAAAGGATACTGGCTGTACACTTCACTTTGAAGCTCGGCTTCCTCCGCGGCAACCTTCCAGGACCTGAGGCATGAATTTACCTAGAAAAGCCGCCACCAAGCGCAGTTACTGACATTGAAATTTGATGCCCAGATGTGAAATGTTGTCTGCAGATCAGAGACAATTAAATGATAACTGAAAAAAGTTACATGAAAACTACAGTGCCTAATGATGGTATTCATCCCCTTCAGAGTTTGCCCTTAGTGTTGCATTACAACATTGAATTAGAATTTTCGTTTGGATTTTATGTAATGGACTTAACAATATAGTCAATATTGTTGAACTGGAATGAAAATAAAATACCTTGTATGTGTGTATAAATTCAAAAACACCCCTTTGCTATGAAACCTTTAAATAACATCTTCTACAACCAATTAAATTCAAAAGTTATATAATTAGTTGATCAGGTGCATCTGTGTGTAATCAAGGTGTCACATAATGTCTATATAAACTGTCCTGTTCAGAAAGGCCCCTGACTCTGTAACACCACTATACAAGAGCAACATGAAGGCCAAGGAGCACTCCAAACAGGTCAGAAACAATGTTGTGGAGGAGTATAGGTCACACTTGGGTTATAAAACATATCCCAAATGCTAATTATCCCCTGGAGTACCATTAAATCCATTGTAACAAACTGAAAAGAAAACAGCACCAATACAAGTCTGACAAGAGAAGGCCACCCACCAAAATTCACAAGCTGCAAAGATCTACAGAAGAGTTAGGGAAAAAAAAAAAAAAGTTTGGAGTTTACCTAACAGCATGTGATGGACTCCCCAAACACAAGAAGGTTCACTGATCAGATGATACTAAAATTTAACTTTTTGGTCATCATGGGAAACGCCATGTATAGCATAAACCCAACAACACTTCCCATCGCCCCAAGAACACCATCCACACAGTGAAGTATGGTGGTGGTAGCATCATGCTGTGTAGGATATTTTTTATTGGCAGGGACAAGAAAACTGCTCATGATCGAAGGAAAGATGGATGGCGGCACGAAATACTGAGCAATTCTTGAGGAAACCCTGTTTCATTCTGCCAGAAATTTGAGACAAAGAAAAAAGTGTCCTGCTGTAAGGCAAAATGAACCTAAACCTACTGCTAAAGCCTCACTAGAGTGGTTTAAAGGGGAATATTTAAAATGTCTTAGAAATGCCTAGTCAAAGCCCAGATCTCAAAAATACTGTCCTTAGTCCTGTTATTACCACATTCTAAACAAGGCTAATAATGCTTTTTTGTTGACCAGTTTATTTATTTTGTTTAACAAAGTTGACAAGAAATCAACATTTTAAAATGAGAAACAAAATCATATATAAAGGAAAAAAAAAGGATAATTGGTTTGTGGCATTTTAATGTGCTTCCTCATAGTTATGTATAATTGCCCACTCTGCCTTTTTAATGTTCTAATTTTTTTTTTTTTTTTGCACACAATATACGACAGAAAGTGTGATATGCAGGTGGCTTTATCTTTTTCAAAAATCTAAGGTTTTTAATAAAATACATATATTACATACTTAATACTTCTCAATTACCAATCAGCTCCATTATAAAACAAGTGTTTTAGAATGTGTTTTCACAGCTAAAGTGGTTTCAAAACTCTGCTGCAAGAGTTCTTACAAGGACCCAAAACAGAGAGCACAAAGCATCATTCACCGCTGTCTTCACTGGCTCCACTTGCCTTACAGGATTGAATATAATTCTGTTACTAACTTACAAAGCTTTAAACAGCCTTGCATGCGCCTTTACATCTGCAACCTCCTGCATGACTGTGCTCTTGTTCGCCCATAAGGTACACTGATTCTGGTAGTCTGGTTGCACCCCCAAACAAACCTGTGCACTATGGGTGACAGAGCTTCCAGCTCTACTGCACACAGACTAACACCGAATCATCTTTATAGTCATTCCAAGTGCACCTTGCTGCAGCCTGCAGAACAGAAGGCACTAAATGGTTGAAGCAGGGGTTGATGGTAGTGATGCACAAATTGCAGGTTTAATCACTCTTATATGTAATACTATGTTTATGAGCTATGGATTAACTTACACAATGTGTGTTCCTCATATGTCTCCTCTCATCTTGAAAAAAAATTGCTTGTGAAAAGATTATAGAAGTGCTGAAAAAGGCCAAAAAAATTGAAGGCCCCATTCCTTTAAATAGCCTTTTATTTAACAGTATTTAAGGAATAGAAAATGTCTTACTTGGATTTATGTGGATGACCAATGCTATTATTAAACAAATTCTGTCAATTCCCATGTATTATAGTGTTACTGGAGTACAAATAGGTGTTATTATTCGGACAAAGGTACACTTCCGTTAGGTCAGATTATCTCAGGTCACAACGTGAGTTACCACAGCTAGCTATGCTGATGACACACAGCTGTACTTATCAATAGCACCTGATGACTCCAACTCTTTCGATACACTAACACAATGTCTTACTGGTATTTCTGAATGGATGAATAGTAATTTTCTCAAACTAAATAAAGAGAAAACTGAAATTTTAGTAATTGGCAATAATGGATTCAATGAGGTTATCAGAAATAAACTTGATGCACTAGGATTAAAAGTTAAGACGAAAGTAAAAAAATTTAGGGGTAACCGTTGACTGTAATCTGAATTTTAAATCGCATATTCATCAGACCACTAGGACAGCATTTTTTCACTTAAGAAACATAGCAAAAGTTAGACCTCTTATATCATTGAAAGATGCTGAGAAATTAATTCACGCTTTTGTTTTCAGTAGACTAGATTACTGTAACGCACTCCTCTCAGGACTACCCAAAAAAGACATAAATCACTTGCAACGAGTGCAGAATGCAGCTGCTAGAATACTAACTGGGAAAAGAAAATCCAAACACATTTCTCCAGTTTTGATGTCACTACACTGGTTGCCTGTGTCATTTAGGATTGACTTTAAAATACTGCTTATGGTTTATAAAGCCTTAAATAATCTCGCTCCATCTTATATATCGGAATGCCTGACACGTTATATTCCAAATCGTAACCTTAGATCTTCAAATGAGTGTCTCCTTATAATTCCAAAAGCTAAACTTAAAAGAAGTGGTGAGGCGGCCTTCTGCTGTTATGCACCTAAAATCTGAAATAGCCTGCCAATAGGAATTCGCCAGGCAAATACAGTAGAGCACTTTAAAACACTGCCGAAAACACATTACTTTAACATGGCTTTCTCCTAACTTCACTTTAACTTAATACTGATACTCTGCATGTTCAATTCATCATAATAATTATTCACAGTGGCTCCAAAATCCATACTGACCCCTACTCTCTCTTCCGTTTCTTTTCCGGTTTCTTTGTGGTGACGGCCTGCGCCACCACCACCTACTCAAAGCATCATGATGCACCAACATTGATGGACTGAAAGCCAGAAGTCTACGTGACCATCATCATCAGGTCCTTCCATGAAAACCATAAATACAAAGAGGACTGTTTGATTTATGTTAGGTAGATTACCCAGAGGGGACTAGGCGGTCTCGTGGTCTGGAACCCCTACAGATTTTATTTTTTTCCTCCAGCCTTTGGAGTTTTTTTGTTTATTCTGTCCACCCTGGCCATCAGACCTTACTTATTCTATGTTAATTAATGTTGACCTATGTTTATTTTTTATTGTGTCTTCTATTTTTCTATTCATTTTGTAAAACACTTTGAGATACATTTTTTGTATGAATATGTGCTATATAAATAAATGTTGATTGATTGATTGACTTAAAATTTTCTTCATTCAAATTCATGGTAATTACGTGTTTGCATTGTGAAAAATGTTACAGCACAAATGTCATTACATAACAAGATATTCCACATTGTAGTGTGTCACCTTCCTAACTAATAAACACATTTTCCAGTGACGACCCATCTGTGAATTGGAACTGGACTGGAATTTGCCATGAAAGGCAGAAGCATCACAACACCAACTAAGGGGAAAATCATATTAACTATCTGAAGGAGTTCAGATTCTCTGTCAGGTGAGGACTAAGAGTGTGTGCCTAGAATTGTCAAGGAGGTTCAGAATCTTAATTGGAATTTTATTTTAAAAAAAGGCATAAAACCAAATATATTCTAATTTAAAAATGGCTTTACTTTACATTAAAGGAATTGCAACATAATAAAATCAATATAATGGGCACTGCTTGTATATGAGTGAATAAAAAATGCAGTAACACAATATTTATGTTTGCAACGTTCAATAAAATAACAGGGTAAGCAATGTAATGTATCGCAGGCCAATTACAACAGAAACATTATTTCAAATGAACAATTTCAAAGCAGTTTGCTTCATCACGTTAAGTACTCAAACATGTATTTGGAATTTGGAGGAACTGATGTCCATGATTTCCATACACATAAACCCTATGTATTTTTAATGGATCATTAAGAAATTGCTATTAATGTGTTTTACCTCTGTGCTTAGCTAATTGTATATGGTTAACGTTAGCAGTATTGTTATATGTCTGATAGACACTATTTTTTTAACTCAGTTTAATTTTAATAAAACAATGTAAACCTTTAATATTGCTTCGGCATAGCAATGTGCAAAATCATCTGAAGATGCTACCTCGGAGTACGGTTTTACTGCACACTGACTGAGCATCAGTCTCCTAATAGTACTACTGAGGATGCAGACTGTGCCAACAGACCCAGTGGCGCTCATCAGACTGATCATTTCTCTCTACAGAAATAATTTGTAAAATCCACCATTTACTCAACAATAACAGTAAATAAGGTGTTACAATCAATTTTCTTTGACACACTTCTAATATAAACAAGCAGAGATAGAGTATTATTCAAATAAACAAACAAAACTGGAAAACATATTAAATAGGATAAACAAACATACAGTTCTATGCAAATGTTTGAATACCCCAAGACAAATTATATAATTTTGCTGAAATTTTAAGTATAAAACAAAACTAAATTCAACTTCAATAGTAAACATACGAAATCAGTATCACTTTTATAAAAATGTTAATACACTGTTATGATTTATTTGATGACCCCTTGAGTATTTCTTAGCAGGAAGAAATATGCAAGAAAAAACAAGAATTCATAAACTCATGGCTGGCTACAAAAAAAATGTTTGCAAACTGTGATTTTTGCAAAAGGGGGTGTTACTAAGTATGGACTTAGTAGGGTGCCCACATTTTTTGCAAATGCCACAATCACTTTTATTGATTTTTACATTTTTTATTTCAAATAAATGACTGTACAGTAGTGGCCAAAAGTTTTGACAGTGACACAAATGTTGCGTTTTACAAAATTTGCAGCTTCAGTTTTTGTGGTGGCAATTCCCATTGGTTTTATATTATTGTGCAGAGTGATCAGGTGCATATTAATTCACTGCAAAGAGCTTTATTAGCATAAAAAAGTTAATTTTATAACAAAAATCCATTTTCACTTATTTTGGTCAAAGCACAAAATGCTTAGCTAAAGGTGTCCAGCAAGTGCCAGGACACTCTCTTCCTGAGGTGTCAGCTACAGAACTGTACGGCTACCAGTGCAGATCTTGCTCAGTACTGGAGGCAGATGGGTGCAAGTGCATCTGCACGCACCGTGAGGCGAAGACTTCTGGACAATGGAATTGTGTCAAGAATGGCCACAAAGAAGCTACTTCTTTCGAAGAAAAACCATCAAGGACAGACTGAAATTCTTCAGGACATACAAGGATAGAATATTTTTTCAGATGAATCCTCCTTCTGACTGTTTGGGGCTTTTGGAAAATCAATTATCCGGAGAAGGGAAAGATGAACGCTTCCATAAGTTCTGTGTCATGCCAACAGTGAAGCATCCTGAGGCAATCCATGTGTGGGGTTGCTTCTCATCCAAGGGAGTGGGCCCACTCACAATTCTGCCCAGGAACACTGATATAAAGAATGGTATCAAAATCTCCTCCAAGAGCAACTTCTCCTAACATTCCAGGTACAATTTGGTGATGATTTGTGTATTTTCCAGCATGACGGAGCACCATGTCACAAGGCAAAAGTGCTAGCAAACTGGCTCGGAGGTCAAAACAATTAAATTTTGGACTCATGGCCTGGAAACTTCCCAGATCTTAATCCCACTGAGAAACTGTGATGAATTCTCAAAAGGTGGGTGGACAAGAGGAAGCCCACAAATTTGGTTCAACTACAAGCATTAAAAAGGCAAGAATGGATTATCATCAGTCAGGATTTGGCCCAGAAGTTGAAATCCAAACCAAACTGCAGAAGTTATGAAGATCAACAATGTAAATATTGACTCTTTACATAAATTTGATGTAATTGCCAATAAAAGACTTTGAAACTTATAAAATCTTCATAATTGTTCTTCAATATACTATAGAAACATGTAAAAAAATATTCTGAAAATGCTGAAACTGCAAAGTTTGCAAAACACAACATTTGAGTCACTACCAAAAAGTTTTGACCAATGCTGTACATTAAAATTTACAGAAACATGCCATTGTTTTAGTTTGTTTGTTGTTGAAGTTCTATTTACTATTTTTTTTACTTCAAATATCAACATAATATGTAATTTGGCTAGGTGGCAGGTTCCAATTTTTTTTACGAAACTACATGCTTACGTATATAGCTATATAACCTAATATGTTAAAGGCTACACAAGCAAAAAGATACTGAGTGCAAAGTGAGCAACATACAATTAAGTGGTAAAGGTACTAGTTGCTCTTTATTTTGAGTCTGTTACAGCTTGCAGCCCAGAACTTGGTTGGGTTTTATTTTCACAAATCACGATGAACTTTCTAAAAATTGGAAGGCTTGCACATCTGAGTCCTGAATGCCTGTAAATCTAATATTAATCCATTGTTAATGTATTAAACATACAACTTACTAAAGTGCTTGCACTGATACAGTGTAACAACAGATTATGAGGATTTTACACAGAGAGGTGGGGGATTTAAGTAATAAGTAAGGTTTATAAGTAATAATATCATCATGGACTACCCAATTAATGAGACCATACTAAATGTATTCACTAACATTGCACAGTAATTGAAAACATACCACTTAAATTCAATGTTAAAAAAATATTAAAGAATATAACACTGCCATATGGATTACATATAACCATTAAATTTTCGTCAGCATAATTTTTAATGTTTTTTGTAACAATGTCATTTTTGTGAACAAGTGATTGTCAGTTTAGTGACATTTGATATTCTGATACTTTCTCTTTAAATCAGTACGTGGAGGAGACATTGGTAAATAACACTGGCATTACTTTGGCTTCAAACACCCAACTTACTTAACATTGTTTTGGCTTCAAAAACTCAGTTAATCAAACTAATTTAGCATTTATGAATGTGTTCAGAAATTAAGTATATACAGTTCAGTCATGTTAACTGCGCTTTTCTGGAATAATTTGCTTCCAATATTTCATTACAATGCCTCGTCCTTCACACATCAGCTGTACCACAAACAGTAACAGTCTGGTTAATATGAAGATTTTGAAACATTACCTAAATACATTTTATTTTGGAATTAACCTATACACTAGTCAAAGGTACAGAAACAGCCTCAATTGCTTGAAATCTACCTTGATTTTCAGTATGTTTAAGCAGTGTTTATTAGTTATATTGTTCATAGGATGACAAGTTAAGAATTATGTAAAACAGAAAAGTGGTAATAAGCCCCACCTGTATTAAGAACATGGACTTATTTTTGCAAGTCTATTTAAACTTCTCTCCAAACATTAACTTGTGGAAAACACAACTTGATTGATCTATTTGAAGACACACGGATGGCCAAGTGAATTATATAAATTAGCATTGTGTATACTGTGCCGTTAGTTACTCCCTGCTTTTTCACCACAAAATCAGCCTGCCAAAACTAGCACAGTAATAAACTACATGGCTGTCAGCCAGCTCTTATAAAACTCAATGAAAAGAGGACAATAAGGTCTTCCCCAATAATGCACTGCACATTCACATTTTTTCAAAAGATTGCTGTGCAGTCAGGCCAATTTCAATTTCTTACCATATTCTACAAATAAAAGTTATTCATTTTCAAAATTGAGACTGCAATAACAACTGTTTCAGCATCACGCAATAAGAACAGCAAATTTAAAAACAGCAGTTGCTCAAATAGAAAATGCAATTACTGGTTTACAACACCATGGCAGAAATGGCTCTAAATTCATGGGTTTGTGTCCAGTCAGGAAAGAAAAATGTCTGAAGCAAGTGGGATACTGCCTATTAACTTGTTCTCATATCAAACAGTGAGATATCATATAAATAACCCTCAATGGCAAAATAATCCAAGTTAACCTTAATTGCATGTTAAATGACACATTTTGTACTTTTCATGATAAAGTTATTATTACATCACAATCATCTTGTTTAAGACCTGTCGAGACAGGGGCGGCCATACCAAACTTGATTTAACCCTGCTACTAACAAGATGTGCCGGAACACGAAATTAACCCATATGTGGTCTCTTACACCTGATACGGACAAAACTCACCTGATAATACGAGAGTTTACAGTATTAACAACACGGGCACACAAAATTCGCAACGCGATCAGCTAATTTTACATCTTGCAAATGGCCACACGTTGCAGGAATCAATTCATCCGACTACTATATATTGTAACTTAAAGCTGGATACAACAAAGTCTTTTGGAATACAAACAAAACATATCTCATTTTTACTTGCTTTCTTTATCCACAGTTGCATCGTGCAAGTAAACATTAACTAAACAAATTACGAAAATAATCACATTCGGCCTCATTCTAAAAACACATTGAAGGTCCCTGAATTGAAAAACTCGCATCCGCGCGCAGCCAAGGAAAATGCAGCAACAGGGTGGGACTTCGCCAAGGCGCCACCATACAAAATTAAACTCACTGATGACCTGCTGGGGACGTGTGTTCATTATTTTTAAGAAGCGAAACACCACGTATAATGTTGGAATGCGCTGCACTGGCTATTGATTTACGTTAGCGAAGTGCACACAAATGCGTAGTTTTCCGTTTTCGTTTGGTCTTACTTTAAACTCAACAGATCACACGATTTAGTACTTCTGCTACTAATTCAACAGTAACAACATATTTGAATTAAAGTATACAATTATTGAAGGTAGAAACGTTTCTTACTTTCATCGTACATTAAAAGCGTGCTATTACCAACTTTCCTCAGATAGTTTTAAAAGTCAGTATGGCTTACCAGTAAATACAAAAGCGGTCTCCTCCTGGTCATTACCAATCCAAGTAACTGAATCTACCAATACAACACGACATCTTCCACAGCAAAACACACGGGGAGCTTCGTTTTCAGACATTTTTTTTTTTTTTTGAATCAAACTGCATATGTCTCGCCTAATAGCGGCTGGCGAGTTGTGTTTTAAATATATTAAGAGTTTTTGGTGTTTGGTGCCGCCTACTGTACGGAGGGAGAAGTGTCATGACAGAACCTCCTCAGTTTCTATGAGAATGTTCAAACAGAGTCAAGCTGCAGACTGCAGGTCGAAGACTCGGCCTTCCAAGCCTCCTGCCTGCCACAGTCCGTAGAAAGAGGAGAACAGCTGCTGTACATTTTTTCCAATTCGTAAAAGAAAAAGAGCTGAAAACGTTTTCCGACACGGAACAATGACACAATAGAACCAGGTATGGACTCACAGAATAAAAAGCTCAGTATAATTAAATAAACTTTAGATCCATTAAATAAAACTAATATGATGTACGATTATATGCTGTATAGCAAATCCAAGTGTTCTCTGTTTATCGTCATTACTGACATATCCTATTTTTAACCAGTCAGTCAGTCATTATCCAACCAGTTATATCATAACACAGGGTCAAAGGGGGACTGCTGGAGTCAATCCCAGCCAGTATAGGGCACAAGGCAGGAACAAACCCCAGGCAGGGCGCCAGCCCATCGCAGGGCACAAACACACCCACATACCAAGCACATACTAGGGATAATTTAGGATCACCAATGCACCTAACCTGCATATCTCCCAAAGCATAATTGATCAACCTCAAAATAAATGTTTTCTGAAAGCATACTTGAATAGTTTTCTACTTTTAATCTTTATGAATACTGAGAAAACTAAAATGTCATGTCTCCTTTTATTTATTTTTTACCTCTTGTATTTTTTTTTAATATTTACCATATTATTTAATCTATATTAACTTTTTCACTTATTTATGAGATGTTATGTAGAGAATCTGCAATGTTAGTGTACAATATGAAAGGTATTTATGTTTATTGTTGTCACTAACATTTGTTAAATATCTTATTTGACTTGATTTTTCTGTAGTTAAGTTAGCTATTTATAAAAGCATGATAGCGCTTTCTGCCAAATTAGTATTACATATTATTTTTGTCTTGATTTCCAGAGTCATATTTCTCCATAAAGGCCGAGAATATAAAACCAACTTTGATTACATTGATTAAATATCAAAGTGAATCCAAGTGCCCTATTTGTAAAAAGCAAAGAGACTGCAGCATCCTGCTACCTGCCTTTAGAGTCATGAAGACCATATTGTCAAACAATACTGACGTTTAGATTTCTGAACTAGAACTTTTCAAAATACAGTTTAAAAAGCTGAGCTAATCCTGCATTTTCCGTTGTTTGGCAGGTTTTACTATTTACAGAAGTAACACAGGGTGAGTCCTAAGTGGCCATTTGTATTGTTGTTTTTGTTTAAAAGTCATTGTCAACAATTTACTGTATGTCAGCATTTAATATTTGTCTTTGAATAATTTTTTTACCCCTTGTATTAAGGCCTTGCAAGTCAGATGAATAGCCATGACTGTGGAATTGTCATGTTGATGGTATGACCATTTCATATTGTAACTATCTTTTTGTGTCTGTCTGTATTTAATGTTGTGTCCAGGTTCCAAAATGACCATTTTGTGGTTTCTCTGTATTTCATCCTCGATGCCCCCTTCAATTTTAACGAGTTGTGTCTCAACTTTAGTACTCTCTTCTTTCATTATAGTATTTGTAGAGGAAGGATTATATCTGGTTGCTGGTTCCCATTTTTGTCACCTTCTACAATTTGTGTTGGATATTTGTGTTATGTTTATTTTATTATATTTGTATTTTTTTTATTTTCAGCATACTGTCCCTAGTGGTATTTTAAAGTTCCGGAAATGCCTACCTTTCAAAATACAGATATTTTAGATATATGTTTATAATGGTTTGCATAAATATTTTTGTAACATTAAACTCCTTTTAACAATGGACTCTGCTCAGTCCTTTTTAGAATGACATGCCGGCTTTGAGGAAGTGCTGGTGTAGAATTCTGCTTGAGAACTCCAGCCCCAAGGGGTAAATTTAATTTAAATTTTCTTTAATAACTTTCATTCAGTTCTTTGCTAATGTGGCAAATATACTTAGCCATATTGTAAATCACAGACAAATAGTCAAAATGTTTTCCATTCTAAACTTAGTGCTTCTTTTTTGAAATCACTGAAGTAACTGCTCACATCAGACTGAGCGAGCAAACACCCTTCTAAATGAAGGCCAAAAACTAAAGAAAAAATTAGAAGGTATAGAAATAATGGACAGCCAAAACAAGTTTATTTTATGTGCTTATTCTTTTGGTTATTTTTTAATATTCCATCCATCCATCCATTTTCTAACCCGCCAATCCCAGCCAACACAGGGCACAAGGCAGGAACCAATCCTGGGCAGGGTGCCAACCCACCACAGGACACACACAAACACACCCACACACCAAGCACACACTAGGGCCAATTTAGAATCGCCAATCCACCTAACCTGCATGTCTTTGGATTGTGGGAGGAAACCGAGCGCCCGGAGGAAACCCACGCAGACACGGGGAGAACATGCAAACTCCACGCAGGGAGGACCTGGGAAGCGAACCCGGGTCTCCTAACTGCGAGGCAGCAGCGCTACCACTGCGCCACTGTGCCGCCCCTCTTTTTTAATATTTCCTCAGGTAAATATTTTCTCTGTTTTCAGGTTTAGACTTTATTGTGCCATTAATGAGAAGACAGAGTAAAGACTTGCACTACATCTGAAATGAAAAAAAAAATGTCTTGCTATTCTGTTCCATAGCACTGTGTTCATGCACATTTCAGATCTTTTCTTTAAGAAGAATCGTCAGCCCCCCTTCTCAAACATCCAGTTTATGGCACAGATAAGCAGGTACAGACACATCATTTTGTAAACTTCCATAAGAAAGATGAATTACATTTGTTGATGCTGGCTTATAATGCTATGGTATTTTGAATAAAATGTATAAAAAAACTTAATGCTTGTCTCAGATGCCTACTGGTAATCGTTATGCAGTAGGAGTCAAAGCCCAAAAGACTAAAAGCCTGTTTTACATCTTCTGACAAACTGTAGTGCTAGTACTCTTAACAGGCTTAAAACATTTGAAAGGAATTGTGTGCTGTGTTAATAATAGTGTATGAAACATTGAAGACTTGTAGAATCGGCAGTAATGTTAATATTTTAATAATGTATAACAAATTCAGAATATCCATCCATCCATTTTCTAACCCGCTGAATCCGAATACAGGGTCACGGGGGTCTGCCGGAGCCAATCCCAGCCAACACAGGGCACAAGGCAGGAACCAATCCTGAGCAGGGTGCCAACCCACCGCAGAATTCAGAATATACTGTACATTATTTTTTTACTTTCCTTTTCTTACATTCCTTGTAAATGTGTAGGAAAGGGCTATAAGCTTTATAATGACCATTTAAAGAATTTCCTTTTTTATTTTTTTTAATAAAATGTATTACAGCAACACTGAATCCTTCAGCATTTTTACTGAGGCAGAGAAGTTGTGTGCTGATAGTAAACCTGTTATTCTGCGGGCACATCTCACTCCCTTCATTACTGTCAATGGACAAAGACGACATTGAGGAGGCCCCTCAGAAATCTGATTTGCTATCTGAATATCTAGAAGAGGAGAGGGAATATGTCCTTAGACCCTACATCATCCTTTTTTTCACATATGGAAGACATGCATCTGTTTTTAGATAACGTGAGAGGAAAAAGGAAAATGACTGTGTTTTGTAAGAAAATGTAACAAACATACATGTCTCTCATTGTTCAGTTACGACCTACAATTCTTGTTCTATATTTTATATTTTCTTTAACTTTTTTGTAATAAATGTTGCAAACCAACTTCATCTTTACAGTCCATTGTCTCAGATCTGCACTTTATTAGTGTTATGTATTAAAATAATGTTTTATAAAGCAAGGCAAGGCAATTTTTTATTTTTAAAGCACATTTACAACAACAGCCAGAACTGAACCAAAGTGCTGTACAAGAAAGAGTAAAAGAAGCAGTTCAAATATACCGCATTTACACATCACAAAACTGAAGCAATAACCAAACATTACATAAAAGAAAAACTCAAAATACCCATATATACATATTTATAGTCATGAATGTACATGAGCCAACATATACAAACAATTTCAACCTCTTGCCGGATTAAATGACAGCAAGAAGAAATTAGACTTTAATGATGACTTAAAAATGGCCTGTGTTGGAGCAGACCTAATATAATAAGGTGAGTAATTCCAGAGCAAAGGAGCTGCCACTGCAAATACCCGATTCCTCCTTTGTTTCAGCCTTGACCTCGAAACAACTAAGAGCATCTGGCTAGTAGAGTGCAAAGGCTCTTGTTGGCACAAACAAGTGAAGAAGTTCAGAGAGGCAAGATGGAGTTGATTCATTCAAACATTTGAAAACAAGAAATAAAAATTTAAAATCAATTCTGAAACGGACCAGAAGCCAATGAAGCAAGGTCAGTATTGGTGAAATATGGCCACAATTACGAGAGCCATTCAATAAGCGAACAGCAAAGTTGTGGAATAGTTGTAGGTGTCGTAACAGGGCCTGACCAACACCTACATATAAAGAACTACAATAGTCCAAATGAGATGTTATAAAAGCTTGGATAGCCTTTTCAAGATCACTGAAAGAAAGAAAGGTCTTTACCTTAAAGTCTCAGCTGGAAAAAGCTTAATTTAACCTCACAATGTATCTGTTTATCAACTATAAATGAGCTGTCACAGATCACACCTGGGCTCCTAACTGAAGCTTTATGATATGTATATGGCAAGGGGTCCAAGAGCAACATCAGAGACACTCAAACTTTGTTAACTTTTGGGCACCATGATCACAGTTTTATTATAATTTAGTTTAAGAAGATGCATTGCCATCCAAGTTTTAATATCATTCAAGCATGCATGGAGGGTCTATATTTTCTCGCTTTGATTTTAGTGGCAAATATATTTGAGTGTCATCAGCATAGAGAAGCCATACTTTTTAACAATGGAGCCTAAAGGTAACATGCATATCAAAAAGATAGCTGGTCCAAGGATGGAACCCCACAACTAAGAGGAGCTACAGAGGGTGAGAACTCGCCCAAATTAATAGAAATGCTCCTATTTCTTAAAACCACTTCAGGGCATTACCTTGGATGCCTGCAAACTGTTCAAGGCAGGATATAAGAATTGTAAGATCCACAATATCAAAAGCTGAGGTAAGATCTAGCAGTACAAGAATGACATAATCACCAGTATTAGTAGTTGGGAAGAGGAGGTCATCATAAACCTTTAACAAGGCTCTTTCAGTGCTGTAAGAACATCTGTATCTGAACTGGAATTTTTTCAGAATACTATTTTCATCCAGAAATGTTTGCGTTAGGACAACTTTTTCTAAGACTTTAGATAAAAAAGGAAGTTTAAAATTTTCCTGAAATTTGACACATTAGAGGGTCCTTATTTTGATTTTTTAATACGTTTCTGCACCACAGTGTGTTTCAAGGCAGCAGGAACACAACCAGAAATCAAGCTAGCATTTATTAAAGTAACCGCACTTGGTCTGACAGAATCAAAAAAACCCTTAACTAATCGAGAGAGGACACTGTCCAGGGTGCAGTTTGTAAGATTCAGGCGTTGCACCAGATTAGACAACAGTGAGGAGGACACACGCAGGCTCAGAGTGGTCAAAGACAGCTGAACACACTATGGGAAGAGATGAATCCTTAGCAAGCAGTGAGACCGATGACCAAATAACGGTAATTTTATTTACAAAAAAGCACATCTCCATTTGGAGAGTAAGTCGGGTTATGCGACAAATGACAAATTCCTAATACAAGAAATTGTATATGGCGATTAAAGGATTTAAAATCACTAAAAAATTAATTTGTAATTATTGCATCTATTGCATCTATTGATCTTATCAATAGCTCCTGATGACCCTGATTCTATTGATTCACTAACAGAATGTCTGACTTGTATCTCAGAATGGATGAATACTAATTTTCTCAAGTTAAATAAAGAGAAAACTGAAATCTTAGTGATCAGCAATAATGGATACAATGAGGCTATTAGAAATAAACTGGATACATTAGGATTAAAAGTCAAGACGGAGGTAAAAAGCTTAGGGGTGATTGTTGACTGTAATCTGAATTTTAAATCACATATTAATCAGATCATTAGGACAGCATTTTTTCACTTAAGAAACATAAGTAAAGTTAGACCGCTTATATCACTGAAAGATGCTGACAAATTAGTTCACGCGTTTGTTTTCAGTCGACTAGATTACTGCAAAGCACTCCTCTCAGGACTACCCAAAAAAGACATAAATCGTTTGCAACTAGTGCAGAATGCAGCTGCTAGAATCCTAACTAGGAAAATAAAATCCGAACACATTTCTCCAGTTTTAATGTCACTACACTGGTTACCTGTGTCATTCAGAATTGACTTTAAAATTCTGCTTATGGTTTATAAAGCCTTAAATAATCTCGCCCCATCTTATATATCGGAATGTCTGACACCTTATATTCCAAATCGTAACCTCAGATCCTCAAATGAGTGTCTCCTTAGAATTCCAAGAACAAAACTTAAAAGAAGTGGTGAGGCGGCCTTCTGCTGCTATGCACCTAAAATCTGGAATAGCCTGCCAATAGGAATTCGCCAGGCTGATACAATAGAGCACTTTAAAACACTGCTGAAAACACATTACTTTAACATGGCCTTTCCATAACTTCAATTTAATCTTAATTTAACTTAATCCTGATACTCTATATGTTCAATTTCCTCATAATAACTATTCATGGTGGCTCTAAAATCCGTACTGAACCCTACACTCTTACTCTGCGCCACCACCACCTACTCAAAGCTTCATGATGCTCCAACAATGATGGACGGATTAAAAGGCAGAAGTCTACGTGACCATCATCATCATCAAGCCTTTCCGTGAGAACCCAAAATCCAAAGAGGACTGTTTCATTTATGTTAGGTAGAATGCCCAGAGGGGACTGGGCGGTCTCATTGTCTGGAATCCCTACAGATTTTGTTTTTTCTCCAGCCGTCTGGAGTTTTTTTGTTTTTCTGTCCCCCCTGGCCATTGAACCTTACTCTTATTCGATGTTAATTAATGTTGATTTATTTTGTTTTATAATTGTGTCTTTCATTTTTCTATTCTTTAATATGTAAGCACTTTGAGCTACTGTTTGTATGAAAATGTGCTATATAAATAAATGTTGTTTTTGTACCCAAACAAAACATTTTTAAAGTTAAGTTTAAAACCTGTTAGTTCAGTTACAAAATAAATAAAACAGACGGTTTATGGAACTTTTAATAATGCAAATTTTGACACTTCTTTAGAAAAATAAACAATACAATATTTATTAAGCAATTTAAGAGATTTGCTTCACTCTTATTTGTTAAGTACATACTTATAAGTTAGGGTACCAGGGTGAACAATTACACATTAAAATTAAAAACCAGGTAAACATTTTAAAGTTTAATAACTCCATTTGAAATTGATCAAAATTATAGCAGCAGTGTAGAACAAAATTAAGAAAACACAATTAAAGACAGACAATGGAAATAAAGGTATATGAACTATATAGTAAGCTGGATCATTTAAAAAATTGTTCAATATAAACAATTTTAAAAGTTTCTTTTACTGAGAACTCGAAAGTTTAGACCTTCATTTTCATGCATGTTCTTTGCTTTGTTGTGTTATTGAACATCATTTATTTTGTAACATAATAAATTAATGTCATTAACTGAATTTTACTTTATTGAACGAGGTTCCAGAAATGTCAAACATGCCATTTAGTACACAAGTACTGTAAAAATAATTTCAAATATTTTAAATGATAGAATTCACTATAATAGTTTGAGCAACCACATTCATATTTAGTATGGTGTTTCCTTAATCTAAAAATATGTTATGCCCTCTTTCTTTTAACTATCGAATGCTTACTCATAAATTATAAAACTGTTTTTTG
Source organism: Polypterus senegalus (assembly GCF_016835505.1). Lineage (NCBI taxonomy): Eukaryota > Metazoa > Chordata > Cladistia > Polypteriformes > Polypteridae > Polypterus > Polypterus senegalus. The sequence continues at coordinate 107,579,109 of NC_053166.1, forward strand.
TTTCTAAAAGTAAATACGACAGTAATACCATAAAGAGAAACTCAGATTCTTGCCTTGTGATTGGAGGAAGGTATATTAATATCTCTTTTAGGGTTACAGGGTAAATCAACGATACTAGTTTTTCAACGAAAGCGATATGAAAGAAGACGGATGTGAATGCTGGGGGCGTGGTGTGGAAGGCCAGGGGCGTGGAAGGCCGAGTCTGCGACCTGCAGCCGGATACAATTGGATTCTATTCTATTCGAAATTGAGAGGCATCTATTGGGCCCTGGGAGCAAACACGTGTTGTCAAGCTCCTCCTGCAGTCTGGTACTCGTGAAAATTTGAGAAGGGTCTGGCTGCAGCCTGCAATACCTAGGAATTTAGACATGGAACGCCCTTCATATCACGGAACGCCCCCCAGCACTAATCACGGAACGCCCTCTGATGTTAGTTTCGAGACGTCATCATTGTTTTTGTCGGAGTCCGGAGGAATGGTGGACTTAGAATATATCTTTCTGAAAGATTTTCGAGGAAAGAAGAAGAGTTTGTGTTGGAAATTAAGATGGCAGTGAGTTTGTTGCAAGTTGTACTAGTATTAGGTAATATTATACTTTACTGCTAGGGTACGAATTATACCACAGTGTAATAAAGATGTTGAATCAACTTTCAGGTTCCGTGCAGTACTAAGCGCTCTAAGAAAGTATTAACAGTTAAACAACAAACAGGATGGTTTGTGTAGCTAATTGTTACAGGGCTAATCGGAATACTCGATTCTGAGTAGTAAATCGACGGATTCAGCAGTCAATAATTTTTTATAACAATTGTTATAATATGCAATTGACCATTGTTGAGTATAATTAACCATAGTGAAGTGTAACGGACTGTAATCAAATATAAGTTACCGTGATTAAGTTCTTATAATTGCCAGAATATCATTCACCATTTGTCCTGTATATCACGTATATGCAAGTTAATCAGAAGCAAAACCAGTAACCAGTAACCTGGGGCCTCATGTATAACGCCGTGCATAGAACTCGCACTATAACATGGCGTAAGTACAAAAGCCGAAATGTGCTTACGCACAGAAAAATCCAGATGCAGGAATCTGTGCGTACTCCAACTTCCACGTTCTTCTGCTACATAAATCCCGATCAGCGTGAAAACTAACGCTCGTGCAACGCTTTATGTAACGCCCCAACTCCTCCCAGAATTACGCCTCTTTGAATATGCAAAATAATATAAATCGCCCCCCTTAAGCGCTGCCTTCTGTGAAAAGACAATGGGAAAAGCACGGGGGAAATATAAGAATTTCAGCAAATACCAAGTGGAGGCAAAGGAAAAACATACTATTTGTTCAAATAAACCATGGTATAATCAACAAAAGGAAGTTGATCGAGTGACATAGCGTGTTGGAGAAACTTGAAAGCTCACGTTCACAAAATTGCACAGTGCCGGAAATAAAAAAGAAGTCACATATCAAAGTTGCCGTGAAAAGCCGAGTTGTAGCCCACTGTCTGAGTGTCATATGAAAGCTTATTAGGGTACAGAGAAAAAAAGGCACACAGTGGGGAAAAAGCACGACATGTCAACTTCAGTCTAAACATTTCCACTTTAATCACGTAGTTTATTTTGTCATTAAAGTAGAACATCATAAACTTCATCTTAAAATCGTTTAATTAACCAGTTTCTCAAACCACATCGTAATTAAAGTAGCACGTTAAATGCTTTGTTTTGTATTTGATCTTCTATGTGCTCTGTGTGTGTGAATCACTACTTGCTTCTTAAACCGGCTCTCTTCCTCCAACTGGACACAGAGTCCATTACATTTGTGCTATTACATCTCTCTGAATAACTAAAATACTGAGATGTATACGTGATGTCATTTTCATGATGATAGGAGTTAAAGCACGTTATTAAACATGTGTTTCACTTCGATGAAATAATTTATTGCAGCAGTACTCAGGGCGGCTCTAGGCTTGTGGTGGCACTGGGCAGAGGAAGAATCGGTGGCTCCTTCGCCCGCCAATGTCATGCACGGTGGATGGCCACGTCCGTTGCAAACACTGCATAGCCGCCTTGTGCTCATGACACAAGCATTTAACTTTTGCCAAAATTTGTCGCTGCGTTTTTTGCTGTGTTGTTATTTTCTCTTTCTGTTTTATATTCAATATATATTGGCGTAGCTGTCACTGCAGTCAGTTCTTTTCTTTCCCCAAGTAACTGATCGCCATACAATCAGCTCTGTAATAGATGTTAAGCCATCTGTAAGCTTAGCGCCGATTCTTCAAAACGTTTAAAGAACATTGAAATATCTTCGTAGTACATGCTTAATTAACGACACTCCCAGTGAAGAATATAGATTATTTAAATGAAGTTAAAATTTTATCTGTATAATTTAACAAACATATTTTGCTGCATTTCACCTTAAAAATGATATCGTCATCATATGTAAATACGCGCTTTATAAAGTGGCTCAGGTTGTGAGATATTATAACTGTAGTGCAAGTTTACAGTGTGGTGATTGTACTTATAAGTACAAACAGTTCTACAAGGAGCACTTGATTGACTGCATTTAAAGTTCTTGGGATGAAACTGTTTCTGAACCGCGAGGTCTGTACAGGAAAGGCTTTAAAACGTTTTGCCGTGGCTGAGACAGCGTGTCCTTGAAGCTGTATACCGATAATTCTCTTTCCGATCAGCTGCTGCTGTGATTCACACTCAGATACAGTGATATAAATACTCCGCGTGGTGCAGTGAGAGTAATATGGAAAAAGATGATCCACTGTGGCAACTCCTAACGGGAGGAGCTGAAAGAAGAAGAAGAAAAATAAGAAGACGAGGAAGGTGCAGTGAGAGTAACAACGATAAAGCAGTTATGGTATTTGGAATACTATGGCTGTTCCCTGGACCATTATATTGTTACGACTTAATTACAATCAGATGCATTACACTAATAAACAATATGTGGTTAGTTTCGGTGTATTTATAAAGCCGCGTCATGAAAATAATGATTAATCACACAGGAACAGTACCATTGCTTTGACGCTGGTTGCCGCCAGTCTGCAAAACCGAGCGGAGAACTTGCGTACGACAAGGCATGAGGTACCGTGGAAAAGTGCGTGGCTTTACGCCAAGTGTAGGTTTTATACATCGTGATTTGAACGTGGAAAAGTTCTTACGCAACATTTCTGTGCGTACGCACCGTTTATACATGAGGCCCCTGATATTTTAGATATCAAAATATATTTCAGAAAGACAATACAGAGAGATAGAGCCATTATAAGGTAATGTTCCACAGAAAGCTTATTGTTTGCATAATTTTCTAAGACAAACACAGTTAATAGTGGATATACTGGTTTTTCAATTATAGTAATGTTGGTAGTCTGAAGTTTGAATATACTTAGGTCACTTTAGATGATCTTTTTTCATAGTTCTGTATATATATATTTACAGTACATAACTGAACATTTTAATAAGTAGCTACAAACAAAGGGCAAGTGTGAATGCAATATTCAATTTCCTTCAGTTCAAGAAAGTTCAAATTAGATTGTAGACAATAATGAGGAAAAGAACAGCCAGGATAGAATCATGTTGTTGTTGTTGTTATTATTATTATTATTATTTATTTTATAAAGTTCTTTCAATGATAGTACAGTTTGTTTGAACTCTTAAAACAATATTAAATGTTTTATGCCCACCTCTCCTGCATTCTTCAAAAATACTGCTTTTGAAGTTTTTTTTCAATTGAAATAAAGTGAAGTGATTGTCCTCGTGCATGTTTGTCAGTTTTAAGAACTTTATATCTATTTTATATTCACCAGAGACACATAAGTATATTGAAGACCACAGAGGAACCTACAGTTGTGTTTGGTGCTCAGGAGTTTGCTTGTCTGTTTTGCTATAAAAGATCAGATTATGCAGGCATCATCAGCCACTTACAGAACCACAAAAGGACAGTAGTTGTTCATGGAGGTATGTGAAGTGCTCTAGAATATATCTTGTAACTTGTAAAATTTGATTAATTGACACTTTTAATACACTATAATGCAGCTAGATATCCACCTTAACAACATGATTTTATTTGACAAAATAGTATACTGTGTACTTTTTAACCTTTTGAAAAGCTAGCTTTGAATAATTTTAGATTAATTCATGACTGTGTATTAACAATTTTCTCTTTTAAAATATTTAGTAGAATATGACAAAGATCATACTACAAATACTTTAATTTTTCAGAATGTAAGTGTGGAATTACATTGCCTACAATTGACAGGCAACATATAGTATATTTTCATACATTTTTAAAAACATCATTGACAGAATCTTTACTTAGTTTGTTCTGTTTAAAAGAATAATAGGACAGGATTTGCTTGTTTTAACTCTATTAAATTTAAGGATTATCTGAATTTCTTTCGTTAAGTTTTAAATGTTTAGCAAAATAATTCTGAATATTTTTTTTTCTTTGTACTGTTTCAGGTTTTAAAATATACAAGTGTTCACTGAACTGCCAGGGATCAGGCCATTACCATTGCTGTTATTGTCAGAAAACAGTAGTTCATAAAGGTCAGTTCCTCAGGCACTTGTCAGATTGTGGCAAAGGTCCTAAAGTGCTCCCTCTGCCCTCCATACCCATGGCACCGGTCACCACCCAGCCTCTTCCCTCTATGCCCACAGCACGTCCTCCTGTGCCCACTGCACCAGTCACCACCCAGTCTCTGTCCTCCGTGCCCACTGCACCAGTCACCACCCAGTCTCTGTCCTCTGTGCCCATGGCACCGGTCACCACCCAGTCTCTGCCCTCCGTGCCCACTGCACCAGTCACTGCCCAGCCTCTGCCATCTGAGTTCAAGTTCTTTGTTCTTGATCTTTGTTCAACTGTTCAGTCCCAGCATTCAAAAGTTTTAATGTTCTTTTTTATATCTTTGTTCATATGTTCAATTTACTCAGTTTGAACCTCAGCCCAAATCTCCCAAAATTAGCATTTTAGCAGGACTGTTCCTTATTTACTCTGTTATTTCTGTTACCTAGTGATGACTGCTGCCCATTTGAACTATTCTTCTTTAAATAATTTGATCCTAATAGTTTTCACTAGGCAGCACGGTGGCGCAGTGGTAGCGCTGCCCCTGCGTGGAGTTTGCATGTTCTCCCCCTGTCTGCATGGGTTTCCTCCCACAGTCCAAAGACATGCAGATGAGGTGGATTGGCGATTCTAAATTGGCCCTAGTGTGTGCTTGGTGTGTGTTTGTGTATGTCCTGCGGTGGGTTGGCACCCTGTCCGGGATTGGTTCCTGCCTTGTGCCCTGTGTTGGCTGGGATTGGCTCCAGCAGACCCCCGTGACCGTGTGTTCGGATTCAGCGGGTTGGAAAATGGATGAATGGATAGTTTTCACTAAGCTATTTTGGAAGAGCTGTGTAAATAATTCGTAATGGCACAGTGGTAAAACATCCTCAAGGTTCTAAAATATTGGTAATGGTGTGCTGTGGTCTCATGTGTGAAGCCAAAGTCACTCCCTTTATAAATTATTTGTTCATTTAAAAGTTGTTAGAGATTATATTATCTGATGTTCACTATTTCTCTACCTGTTCTATTACTAATAATTCTACTCTTGTAATCTGAAATGAATATCATTGTCATAAAAGTGATGAAAGGCTCCAGCTAAATTTTGGTTAAGTAATTCTTTCTTCTGTGTGATAAAATTATTAATTGGCACATTTTCAGAATTAAATATTATTAATCCAGTTCTACAATGATATTCCATCTGCAAAGTTCATATCAACTTTGTTTTTAATATATATTAATATAATATAAATCAATTTTGACAAAACAAATTTTATCTGTAGGAAAATTGCCTCTAAAATAATGCCAGGTAGCTGGAAAGAACCACAGAAGAAGGTAATGTAAATATAAATATGTGCTGCTAGTATAAGACAAAAAACACACACAGATATCTCCTTTACTAATCACCTCTTCAAATGATCGAATCTACACAAACAGATTGACAGCCTGGACTGCTCAGGGTAAGTGGAGGACACTTTGCCGTAGTAAGATGTAAATGTTGATTTAAAATAATAACTTGCTTTTTTATTTAGTATGCTCTCTACATTGCCACTGGAAGAGCATTTGATTTCAGTCAGGTCAGTGGTTTAAGTGTAATATTTGTTTGAATATTGTGATTTTTTTTATTCATAGAATTTATTGTAATTTCCCGATTTACATTTTTTAGGAAGACATGCCAAAAATTAGAAGATGGTGGTGTCTTCTCTTACTTCGCAAAGCCAGCATTAAAGGTGTGTAACTTTTCAAGCTTTTTTTAAGGGAAGAACAGTTATAAGAATTTGTCAGCTTACAGTATTTCTAATTTTTTTTTATCTTCCAGCCAAGACATCGGTCTTCACTTTCCACACGAGAAGAAGGACATTCTGTGCCCCACGGGCAGTGCTTCGTAATTATCAGTTGAAAAGCTTTCTGACACTAATTTTAAATAGAACTTCACAAAAAGACTTTGACCAACTGGTCACACAGCAGGTCTCCGGTGAGGCTGTCAGTAACTTGTGTCTCTCGTCAGCCCTGTGGTGTGTCAGTGCCGTTATGGGGGCAGAGAATGGTGGTCTTAAAAATGAGTGTTTTGTGTGCTTGTGCTCTAACTGATTTATTAAATGGCAATTATTTCTGCTTCCAGCAATTCCAGACAAGATAGGAAAGAGCAAGGACTTTTCTCCCCCACCCTTCTTTTCCATTACTAAAGAATATGAAAATGTTGACTGAATTATTTATGCCAGTACAATCATATTAAGCATATTTATGGTTACATTAAGTTAGCAAATTGTACCTCACAAAGGCACAGTCCTGTCAGGTATGTAGTGAAATGACTCTTACGGCACAGCAAATGCCTTAAAGGTGATGACTTTCTTTTTCCTTTTCAATATCATTCAGAAATCAACCAGTCTAGAATGGAGTGATTGTTTGCTTCAGGTAAACACTTTCCATTATGTATAACTTTTTAGATGTAGCATTTCTATTGTAATATGTTTGGGTGAATGTTTCAGCAGTTTTTAAAGCATGCTTACTAAACTGGGAACAATTAAATTACATATTATTTGAAATGATGAATTTGGCCTTCACAAGTGACAATGCTGTGGTAATTGGACTCTTTGTCTTTCAGGGACTCACTTCAGTACAATTCCAGTAGACGTTCAGATTGAACTGAAATGGGTCTTACAGCAATGTATTAGTAAATAAAAATGAATGCTTTTTTCACTACAGAGAACTTAGTCATTTTGAATTATTTGTGAACTTTCTGAATGGTTTCTAACAAGACAAGTTCCCTTGAAGATGAACTGCTGTGGTTGTACACTGGAGTTTATTTTTTTATTTTTCACTCCACCTCATGCCTACAGGCAGTAGAGACAAAAAGCGAGAGAAATCAATTGAGCTAAGCATTCCTATGACATGCTGTGGTCATATTGGTGTGTTTATTTCATAAGCCAATTTGATTGTTCTTTGAGTAAAAGTGGAGTTAATATATTGATATTCCTAATAAAGTACTTGGCAGTATTTTTTTTTCTTTTTCATAAAAAAAGTCTTCATTGATCCAAAACATCCTAACTGCTTGTGACTGGCTGGATGCGAACAAAGACCAACTTGTTGGGACAGTCCTCCGGCCAAGAATTCTGGAAATGGACGAGGATGAAGTTACATACACAATTGAAAAATAAGAACAAAGGGGAGACGATGAAGAGACTGAAGAAGTCATGTCCACCTTCTTATTTACTTTTGAATGCCTGAAGGACACTTTTTTCTTGATGAGATACGGGTTAAAAAAAATATTCCCATCAGTTACTGCTGTTCGACGAATTAGATTTTTGTGTTTTATTCTTTTTCATGTGGAAAAACCTACCGTGATGTCATTTTGTTCAGTGGATTTGATCAATGATTCATTGTAAAGAAAAGTGGGGATGGACTGGCTTTCTGACCTGCTTCAATAGTTCATTGTCTACTGAAATGACCAATGTAATGGATGGAGGACACAGATGGATGTCCCAACTGGGATTGTGTGCTTTATTTCTTTAAAATAAATTCATATTTGAACCTGGATCTTATGTGTGTGTGTGTGTGGTTGTTTGAGGGGTTTGGGTGCTAAAATGCCCCCCACAGGTTACACTCCCCTATGTGGTAATTATAACAGTGTGTTTTGATACATCACTTTAATTTTCAAAACCTAGACTGTTGGCTTGCAAGTTCAAGAAGGGAGTCTAATTAAAAGCAAAAATTAGTTGGGGGTAAAAAATATACAGCCCCTGGGACTGAATATGGGAACTACTGTATGAAACAATGCCATATTACAAATCAGGATTATTAATATATACAGTGGTGTGAAAAACTATTTGCCCCCTTCCTGATTTCTTATTCTTTTGCATGTTTGTCACACAAAATGTTTCTGATCATCAAACACATTTAACCATTCGTCAAATATAACACAAGTAAACACAAAATGCAGTTTTTAAATGATGGTTTTTAATATTTAGGGAGAAAAAAAAATCCAAACCTACATTGCCCTGTGTGAAAAGTAATTGCCCCTTGTTAAAAATAACCTAACTGTGGTGTATCACACCTGAGTTCAATTTCTGTAGCCACCCCCAGGCCTGATTACTGCCACACCTGTTTCAAACAAGAAATCACTTAAATAGGAGCTGCCTGACACAGAGAAGTAGACCAAAAGTACCTCAAAAGCTAGACATCATGCCAAGATCCAAAGAAATTCAGGAACAAATGAGAACAGAAGTAATTGAGATCTATCAGTCTGGTAAAGGTTATAAAGCCATTTCTAAAGCTTTGGGACTCCAGCGAACCACAGTGAGTGGTGAACCTTCCCAGGAGTGGCCGGCCGACCACAATTACCCCAAGAGCGCAGAGATGACTCATCCGAGAGGTCACAAAGACCCCAGGACAACATCTAAAGAACTGCAGGCCTCACTTGCCTCATTTAAGGTCAGTGTTCACGACTCCACCATAAGAAAAAGACTGGACAAAAACGGCCTGCATGGCAAATTTCCAAGACACAAACCACTGTTAAGCAAAAAGAACATTAGGGCTCGTCTCAATTTTGCTAAGAAACATCTCAATGATTGCCAAGACTTTTGGGAAAATACCTTGTGGACTGATGAGACAAAAGTTAAACTTTTGGAAGGCAAATGTCCGTTACATCTGGCGTAAAAGGAACACAGCATTTCAGAAAAGAACATCATACCAACAGTAAAATATGGTGGTGGTAGTGTGATGGTCTGGGGTTGTTTTGCTGCTTCAGGACCTGGAAGGCTTGCTGTGATAGATGGAACCATGAATTCTACTGTCTACCAAAAAATCCTGAAGGAGAATGTCCGCCATCTGTTCGTCAACTCAAGCTGAAGCGATCTTGGGTGCTGCAACAGGACAATGACCCAAAACACACCAGCAAATCCACCTCTGAATGGCTGAAGAAAAACAAAATGAAGACTTTGGAGTGACCTAGTCAAAGTCCTGACCTGAATCCAATTGAGATGCTATGGCATGACCTTAAAAAGGCGCTTCATGCTAGAAAACCCTCAAATAAAGCTGAATTACAACAATTCTGCAAAGATGAGTGGGCCAAAATTCCTCTAGAGCTGTAAAAGACTCATTGCAAGTTATCGCAAAGGCTTGATTGCAGTTATTGCTGCTAAGGGTGGCCAACCAGTTATTAGGTTCAGGGCACAATTACTTTTCCACACAGGGCCATGTAGGTTTGGATTTTTTTTCTCCCTAAATAATAAAAACCATCATTTAAAAACTGCATTTTGTGTTTACTTGTGTTATATTAGACTAATGGTTAAATGTGTTTGATGATCAGAAACATTTTGTGTGACAAACATGCAAAAGAATAAGAAATCAGGAAGGGGGCAAATAGTTTTTCACACCACTGTATATATATATATATATATATATATATATATATATATATATATATATATATATATATATATATATATATATATATATATATAATGATAATGTGTGACACCACACCAGCTCCATCATTAAAAATGCTGCTGACATCACCATCATAGGCCTGATCACCACCAATGATTAAATGGCTTGCAGATAAGAGGTCTATCTGCTAACTCAGTGGTCCCAGGACAATCTGAACTTTCATGGCCAAAATTTAAGGAGCAGGTCATAGACTTCAGAGAATGGATTAAGCTGTGGTTTGTTTTTTTGGGGTGTTGTGGAAATGGCGAGCTTGTTTAAATTTCGTACAGTAACAATCACTGATGAATTGAGGAGGGAACAGCATGGTTTGCCTATTGCCAAGTTCACCAATGCCTTCCTGAGATGTCTCACATGTGCTGTCTGGAGACCATCTTCACTGGCGGCATCACATCCTGGTAGGGCACACACGCGAGGGTGGTGAAAGCCACAAACTATTACTGGCACCCAGCTGCCTTCTGTCCAGGATATCTAGAAGACATTCTGCTAAGATTATTACACACTCGGCCATCCTGCACAAGTTTTTCTTAATCCTCCCTTCTGGCAAATAGTAAAGAACCAATGGCGCTAAGTATGGCTTGAAAGAAAGTGTTTAGTTAAAGAGTTACTGAACAGCCAATCATAATAAGAAACGTAAGAAAAAGACTAGGTATAAATATTTGTAATATAACTGAATATATATCTATACTGTAAATTGTATTCTATATCTTTGTTGTGTTTTATTATATTATTACTGTTCTGGAGAGGCATGTAGAGTAAATAACAATATTATTGTACTGTATGCACAAGACAATAAATACTGTATGTTTAATGATGAGATCACCTCGGGATAATTCCCTGCTGAAAGCACACTGTAACTGATCCACTATTTATAATTATTAGTAGTTGTAACAGTTTTTGATATTTATAAAAATTTTGCAAAGACGACAACTCAAAGACAGTTTGAGTTTATGTTGGTATAAGTTGGGTCTTTGCAATCAACTTAAATGTTGCACAAAAAAGGTTTAAGAACAATCACGATTGTCTCAAACTGAAAAGTTAAAAAATGTAAAATTATGTAAAATCTACTGGCTGTCACATGCCTTTCAATTGATATGGACATGACATCCAGTACTTCACACATGCAGCTTTTAGTAATGAAAACGATGATGGATCAAATCAATAAATAAATGACTGTTTCCTAAAATGTTTCCTTGTCAGTTTTAAAACTAATTTTATATGTAGCGCTGTTTTTGAAAACCTTCTAAAAATAATGAAGCTTTATTATTGTTTCACATGTGTATAATTTGCTAGTGGGAATATAAAATACATTTATAGATTGAAAATCTATAGGTATGAGTTTCATGAGGCACATTCCGTTTGAAACACTGGATAGTAATAAGATTTGTTACTTTTACTATAATGTAACACTTCAGGGGAAAACGTAATGAACAACCATTCAAAATAGTAAAAAAAAAAACAACATAAAACTGTACTTTATATCGGCGAAGTGTTAGAATCATGAAAAAGCTTAGAATGATTTGATAGCATAAGTACGAAACTGGAAGTCATTTCTGTTTGACCAGATAGAAAACTGTTGTAATTTGTACAACTACAGCATCTACAGCATTCTGTACAACGAGCGCGTCAACACTGTCTCGCAGAGGGCATGATACGAGTGACGCTGGGAAAGGGCGTTATGATAAATTGCGTCATTACATGCATGTGTACCATGTTGTGCTCTGAAAGGCGTTCCGTGACTGAACCTATGGGCATTCCGTGATATGGAGGGCGTTCCGTGAGGTATTGCAGTCTGCAGCGTGACTCTGTTGGAAAATTTCGTCTCATTGACCCCGATCTTTTAAGCGAAACACAAGTAAAACTACACAAGCTTTATTTTTTAACGGACATCATGAACACTTTCCACTTCTCTGTAACTGATGTGACTTTTTTATTGACATAGTGCGACGTAGACCGTCAAATTCAATTTGATATCTTATTTTCTGTTTTATGGTGGTTTGGCTACTCTTGGTATTTTACCGCCACCTGCTGTACGGAGGGAAAGTAAACATTCCATTTAGCATGTTAAATTCTT